>NW_019384817.1:327283-468588 GCF_000671375.1 Centruroides sculpturatus
TATATGAAAAAGTAATCAATATTTAAAATTAGAACTCTTATTATCATTTTGTATTCAAAATACCTTTTGGAATTTTTGATTCAATAAGTTTTAATGGTATAAAGACTTTAGTTGTGTCTCCTTTTATTTTTTTCTGATTAGGATAATTGTTATACTTAGGCAATATAATTGAAGGAGCTTTTGATGACAACGTAAAATCAAGGAAAGGTAAACTTGAAAGATGATGCGAATTATTCTTCTGAAACTGACTGAGATATACCATAGTTTCAATTGTGTCTATACCAAGAACTAGAAAATATGATAGTGTATTAGTCATAAATATGTGATTTTGATTATAAAAACAATTTTAAATTATACATACTTAAATTATCAGTGACAATTTCAAAAGGTGAAATCACATTTTCATCATCGGGCTTACTTATCACCATTAAATATTTTTCTAATAAGTCTAATAAATATTCTGGACCTCTTCCTGTTAATTCTGATATTTGTTTCCATTGAGATAAGTAGTGAAGACTTAAAATGCTGCCTGAAGTTAATACAATACTCTATAAAAGTATAATTATGAAAATATAATAAGTTAAAGTGATACAATTATGGTAATACAGGTTATTCCACTTGGGGGCTGATCCTTTATACTTGCAAATAACTCTAAAACATATGCATGTAACAACACAAAATATGGCTTAAAATGTTCATTATTTCATGCAGAATTGATTGCATGCCATAAAGAGGAGCAAGGGTAACCCATTCTTGCATCATTGATCCAATTTTCTTTGTAGACACTGTATATACCAACCAATATTTGTCCATTTTCAACAAATTTGTGAACCAACTGGACAATTATGAACTTAAGGAAGATTATTTCAAATAGAATGGGCAGTGTACCATACCTATCATGCCAGTATGGAAGCAATCCAGCCATTTTTTGACAGCTGATTCATCTCAACAGGTTTGTGGCCACCATGATTGCCTGATTTAAGCCTACCAGATTTTTTTTTATGTTCTAAGACAAAGGCAAGGTTTATGCAAACAAAATCCAGGACTATTGGACAACTGAAAGAAAACATCTATCATGAAATTGCTGCCATCAACAGTAGCATGTTGTGGAAGACATTCACAAATATGGAACATTGTGTTGCAATGTATGTGGATGTTGGGGTAGACACTTTCAACACCTTTTGTAATGTGGATTTGTTTGACATTAAATAAGATATGTTCACTTTTTACAGCTTGCTATTATATTTATGCATTCCAGAATTATTTGCAATTTTAAAAAGTTAGTCAGCTCTCAGTGGGACACCCTGTATAACATTAAATGTAAAAATAATGATATATAAATTACTAAATTTAAACAACAATTATCATAATTTTTCTGCAATAATCTGCAGGAAGAATTTTTGTTGACAAAAAAGTTTATCATCAAAATGTCTATTTGCTTTCTTGGTGTATCAGCAATTATATGATACAGTTTGCAGAGATATTTAATAATTAAAAAGAAGTATTCTCAAATCTAGGAGAGAAATTAAACAATTCATTTTAATGTTGAAAGCAATGAAAATTTACAATCCAGAATTATAAAATAACTAACTTATCAGTCCTGATTTATGACTATTCATACTTATGAGTGAAACTAATACATCAAAAAAAATTATTTTGAAATCAGATTTTCAGATCAAAATTCCAGGTTGTTGTTGTTCAATGTATACTCAAATATAAACACCAACCGAAACTCAATGTAAAGCAAATAGACAACCACAACTGCCATAAATAATCAGGCTATAATTTGGAAATAAAGATTATACTCATTGTATAAGTCAACCTCCAAATATATAGTAAGCTAATGGTAAACTAGAACTGAAATGTTTAAATAGTTATACTGTAGCTTAATCTACAGTAAAAGTACTGGTATATAAAAAATTCATACTATTTTCATTACAATACTAATTATAATAATCTTGTATAGCTCATACAAGAATGAAAGTGGGCAACAAGATCTAAATAGGACACCACTAAAAATCTTCAGCAAGCTGTAAGAACCTGTTGTAATAAAGTCTACCAGTAAACATATTCATATAAAATCAACATCTTCAATAAAATATCAGCTTACTCAGCAAGGATTATAGTAGCAGCACTGCTATGCTGTATGTATGACAGTAGAATACTGTAGTGTACCTTTACTTATGCTCAGCTATTGGAAACAGTGCATGATGTTGTCTTCATTTATACTGAAGTTTTATTATTATATTACACTATCTTCTATGTTAAAATTAGTTAAATAATTTCACCAAACAAAAGATTTAGTAGAAATATTTGTGATGGCTTGCTGGATTTACTGTAAGTGGTGTATTTTCACGATTAAAAAATGGGTTATGTAAGCCACTCCTAGTATCATTGAATCTCATTCTAAGTCAACAAACTGTGTTTCTCTACTTTCTGACATTCTAAACAAAAATCTCTGAATGCTACTCACTTTGTGGTGAATACTCTGCATGTATTTTTCTGAAGTACTACACCAAAACATAATTCTATAAAATTTTGCTGCATATCTTCAGATACATCAGAATAAAATATTATTCATTATAGTAAAAACATTTTAAACACATTTTAATATTTTTTGTTGATTATAGATATTTGCATAGTACAAATGTCTAAGCAATCATCTGAAACTACTTAGGATAGGCATAAATTTATGTAGAATTTTATGTTACTTGATATCTGCTAATCCTACTGTATTAATGTTTGTATTTTAATATATGTGTACCCAAATACAAGATACTAATACTTACATGAATAAAGTCATTATCATGATAAAACAATAAATTTTGCTTTTCCACTTGAAGTTCATAATTTATAATATAATGAAGTAATTGAAAAATGATAAAAATATCATTTCCAAATAAAACATTTTGTAATTCATGGATAATGGTCATTTTTTCCATAATATCGCCAATTACACTTGAATTTAAAGTTATTTTTCTATCTTCAATATTGGATAACTATTCAAAAGAAGATAAAACTTTATTAAAGTTTTTTGAACTTTTTATATTTCTATATTTTTATTTAATCAGATCACTATTTTAAATACCTATTAATCTCTGAACTTACAATTTTTCTGAGTGGTAGCAATAACTTTGATGTACATTCAAAAATATTTGGTTCTTCCCATCCTCTTCTTAGACTGCAATGTCTCATTACATTACCTAAAGATTAATAAAATTTATATCGTTATTATATTATATTCCAGAATACATGTAAAACATGAAAGGAAGCATACTTTCCCTGGCTTAATATACAGTCGACCCCCCCTATAACACTGTTGATTTTTCCGTTTTATATGAATTCCATTTGTACAAGTCACTTAGATTTTACAAATACGTGTGCTGGGCTGTGAACGGCTCACGTATTTGTAAAATCTAAGTGACTCATACAACATGGAATTCATATAAAACGGAAAAATCAACAGTGCTTTAGGGGGGTCGACTGTATATACACATTCCTCACTTAACAACTAAAATATTAATCTGAATGTCTTCTTTTTATAAATAAACTTTAATGTTTTTGGTACATCATTTTTATAATTTTTTCTGCTTGTATTTTTATGTTCTGCAATATGTAAGAGATGCAAATTAAAACAAAGTTATCTAGTTGGATTTTCCCTTAGATATTTTCTTTATATAAAATAAATAAAGCTAATTAAGTTCCTCTTTTAACGATCAATTCGCTTAATGATCTGATCGTACGAACGGAACTCGGTGGTTAAGTGAGGAATGCCTTTATGCTTTGCATCGATTTCGTTCTATACAGAGCCGGCTCTAAGAATTTTGCTGTCCCTTGCAATATATAGGCTTACTTTGCATCTTCATCCCAATGTCAAATTAACGTTTAAAATTTTAAAAACCATTATGTTAAATTACGTTAAACAACTTTTTTGCCACCCCATGCAAATGCAACTGTTGCATCGTCGGTTGAGTCGGCCTTAGCTCTATAAGTTTTATTAATTTAATTTTTGTTGATGTCGACAGAAAGAAGCAATAAGTTAAAATTTTTCACTTATAATATAGGTAACCAATGCACATATTTCTTTCTATAAAACAAAAACCCTTTGAGTAAAATTTTCTAATCGACTGGGTATGATATAAATGCAATTATTTGTAAAAATTACTAATAAAACAATATAATGAGCGCATCTAACTTTTATAATCAATCAACAGATAAAAATTTCACATACTCTTGTAACAGTTAGAACAGTACAGAGTGGGAAAGAAAGTCACTTAACACCACTGCTACGGAATATAGAACGTACCCAAAGTTAATTCGCTCATGTCAGGAACACATTAGACAAAGGGGATACAGATTGATGTATGTTAATTAAACGCACGGCCGCCATCTTGATGGTGGCCATATTGAATGCAACTCCGAAACTGTAAATGGGAAGGGGGTCGTGTGACACATCATTTGGGGTCAGAATTTCACAAAGAATTGGTTGCTGAAAGATTTTATTGACCTACCTTGAACAGTTACAGAGTTATGCACGTTACATGATATGCTCAATGTATCAATACATTCTTTGGGTACATTCTATATTCTGTAGCAGAGATGTTAAGTGACTTTCTTTCCCACCCTGTAGAATTATGAAATATTGTTAGTGAAAACCCAATTATAAAGGGCTTTAAGAAATGTGTTACTAACAACTTTGACAGAACAGAGTATGATGACAACGAAATAGAAAATAGAAATGATGATAGGGAAAGTTCCGACGAAGATGAAAGTGATGAAGTTTTATTTTAATAACTTTATAAATTTTTTAACGAAAATTGCTAACTTTTTGTATGAAATAAACTTAATAAAAGGTCGACTTACAATATATTCGGGTCTCATTATTGCTTTTTTTTTTTCAAAAAGTAAGGATCCCAAAATTGGAGATCGCCTTATATTCAGACCAATATGATATTTTTCAATTCATAAACATTAGAATTAAACTTTTAGTCGTAAGAAATTATTTTTATTCTAAAACTTACCAATTGCACCATTCGGACATGGCTGTACCGTTGTTTGATCAAAGGGAGTTCTGTTCCACCAAATATTATTACTAAATGATTTAGGACATCCATTGTATATCACTAGTAAATAACATAAAAATTACTTTATTTTATAAAAAAGAAAAATCTAATTTTTTAAAGTTAAATGAACAAATTATAAAACATTTAATATAAACATTTTAAAATTATTTTCAATAAACTTTCATTTTAAATTATATTCTCTCTACCTCAAATTAGTAGCTTGTCCCTGTATATCAATAATCCCTGTTTAACAATAGAGTCGTGCCGGTGTTATCTATCTAACACCTTTCAGGGGGAAATTTTTGAATTGAAATAACGTGACTTCCGGTTTGAATCGGAACTTGTATATAGTTAATTGAGGCCTCCAGACCCTAAGGTTTCCAAACTTACAGGAAGAATTTGGTCTCGTCTTTCATCTATCTAACTCCGTTCTCGAAATTAAGGAAAGGCGGACAGAGAAGCGACAGGGAAATTTATAGGTGTACAGTTTTTTCAAATTGAAACCCAATTAACTCATTCCCAGACCCTAAAAAATACTCATTTCGATAAATTTAAAACAGCAAATGTGCATAATTTAAGGTTAAAAATAAAATTAAATGTCCTAATAGAGACGTTGCCGCCGACGTCTTCATCGCGAAAACGTGTACGTTGGACGTTCAGCGCCGCCTTCTTGTAAGCCTAGAAGTTTGACAATGGCGTTTGGAACGTCGAGCATAATAACACTGACGTTCCAAACGCCATTGTCAAACTTCTAGGCTCACAGGAAGGCGGCGCTGAACGTCCGACGTACACGTTTTCGCAATGAAAACGTCGGCCGCAATCTCTCTAATAATAAATTAAAACATGAAAACCATAAGTAAAATACGTAAATATTGTATAATAAATTGAAAATTGCATTTACTAGTCGCACACTGTCGACTTCGGTATCTTATACAAGGCCACCAGATCCACGACAGATGATACCGCTTTAATGCTTCGCAGTAAGTTCCTTTTTCATCTCCATCATCAATATTACAACCTTCCTCTTAAACTTTCATGCTTCCATTCACTTCTCGGATGCCACGGCTAACAAGTAACTTAAAGGTTATATTGGGTCGAACGGGAAGTTTTTGCGTATTTTTAACAGCTTTAACATAAATTACACAACTGTTATAATTAAATCTAACACATTAACAATATAACATTACTAATGTTATAGTGTAATGTGTAGGGGAAGATGCTCCTAAACTTCTAACGTGTCAAATGTAGTTTATAAAGTTCCGTTCAAGAAGTTTCGAATTAAAGGATTCAAAACGTATGGGCGCTCAAAAGCTGTTGACGAAGAAAATTTACAGGAATAATTTGTTGAAAATCGACGAATAACACACAATATATACAACTAAATACGCCAAAAATAAAGCATAAAAAGCTCTGAAAGCATATGAGCGTAACTCAAAAGCTAGAGCGAGAGACGACTTGAGCGAAGAATAGATTCCCCTTTAGCCTACGCTTCCAGTGTATATTTTTGTCAAATTAGCGTTCGAA
The DNA here is from genome assembly GCF_000671375.1 of Centruroides sculpturatus. Lineage (NCBI taxonomy): Eukaryota > Metazoa > Arthropoda > Arachnida > Scorpiones > Buthidae > Centruroides > Centruroides sculpturatus. Next base: position 333,871 of record NW_019384817.1, read on the forward strand.
GGTGGAGTCGTTCGTAGTACGAGTTACCACTGTATTAATTTTAAATACCAAAGAATTTTAATTGTGATTTCTTTATTTTTTTACGAAAATACTGTATCACTTTTTTGAGAAATGTTACTCTTAAAAATGTGTTTCCCAAAATTCTCACTTTTCTAATGTCTAGAGCTAGCCTTTTGATACAATTATATCTAAAAAAAACTATTTGTATTTTGTTTATATTTAAATTTTTCTCTGTAAACATTCATATTATTGTCCTAAAAGTACTGTACTATAGTATATATTCGAATAATTATAAATCATAAATATAAAATTACAAAATTTGTCATATTTGATTTTTAATTAACAGAAAATAGCAAAATATGAACATTCTTCATAAGATACTATTTTATTATAAAATACTTAATTTAATAGACTTTTTTATATAATTATAATGGTATAATCAGTGCTATAATTAACTTTTCATATGCCCTGTGCAAGATTATATTTTTGTGTTCCCCTTTTTTTTGGAAAAAATTTGGTATACAAATTATCAAACTAAAATAAATTGAAGAAATTTCTAACCTTCACATCCACGTAATGTAACTTCAGCAAATGGGCTTGAGCATAAATCACAATGTTTTCCAATAACTCCAGGCCTGCAATGGCATTGTCCTGTTTGGTAATTGCATCGATTGTTATATGATCCTGTCATATAACAATTACATGGAATGCAAATATCACTGTTTTCTGGCTTATAATGATTCTCCTGTTAAAACATTTTTGTATATATATTATTATATAAAATTTTTTTGTTTTTTTTAAGAAAGATTATATAACTTATTTTTAAAAAATCAGTTTACCTCACAAACACATTCTCCTGTAGTTTTATTACAGTTTGCATCATATCCTTTAGCAGTATTGCAGTTACAAGGACCACAGATAGGACTTCCCCACCACATAGAAGGGCATGTATGATTCAATAATATTTCACAATATTTTCCAGAATATGCTGAATTGCAAGAGCATCTGTATCCAATGTTATCTTTATTACTCATAAATATACATGTACCACCATTCAAACATGGGTTTAAACTACATACTGATTGACATTTTTCACCAATATAACCTAAATATAAAATTTATATATTTATTAAAAACTGATAATTATTTTATTGGTGTAAATTAATATAAATAATTAAGCATTTAGAAATACAAAAAATAAAATTTGAAAATTTAATTGTGTTGATATTGCAACACATTAAATTTTATGAATTATTTTTCCAATTAAGACATCTTTTTTCTATTTGAATGTAATAAGATTTAGTATTTATATTTTAAGGCATATTAAGACAATTGATTGATTATATTAACCAAAATTAAATGTAATATAACCATTTAATTATTTTTAAATAAAAATTTAAATTTTTCATAATAAACGTATATTACCTGGTTTGCATTTGCAAGTGTAATTATTCCATAAATCAACACAATAGCTATTAAGAGGACATGGATTTGGATTGCATACATCTGGTGCATAGCATCCTTCAACTATATTATTTTCTATAACAGGGTGGATCAATGAATCAGTAATACTTCCAACATGCACATCCTAAATTAAAAATTAGTTTATTTATTATTATTATATAAACCAAATAAACTTTAGTTAAGAAGCAAAAAAATTAACAATTAAAACATACTTTTATACATCCATCAAAATTTATTGTGGTTTGTTTTCTATCTAACATTTCTAATCCGCCAATTGAAATTTTTCCAACGTAAAGTGATTTGACATTACCCTTGAATTCCTTTTGCATCTGAAAAATAAGATAAAAATTTTACAAACACATAATTTAAAATAATATAATCTACTCAAGGAATTAATATTTAATCAAATTTGTTCAGATATTATGAAAAACATATAAATTCTCTTTAGAAACTAATTTATGACTTGAAAGGAATAATAAATTAACTAATTAATATTTCTTAATAACTTACAAACTTTAAATATTAATCATTAATATTTCTTGTGAATTTAATAACTTTATTTTTTAAAAAATGCATGAATTAATTACCAGTAATAGGAAGCAAGGGTTCTAGTAAATTTCCAAAATAAAAATAATTATGATTCTTTTTTATTTAGTATTATGAATCTTAAAATATAAATATAAAATTTAATTTTTATAATTATAGCTACATGAGAATTAAAAGGACTTTGAATTAAAAGATTCAAATTTATTATGTTTTTAACATAATAAATCACCTTTTTAATATAAAAACCTTACAATAATCATATAGTAAATACAATTATTATTCTAAATTATCAAATAAAGAAAATATATCACAAAAAGTAATAATAACAAATTGCATAATGACATTAACTAAATGTTGAAATCAAAAAATCAGAATTCTAGTCCCATAATTTCTGTAATGATTGTTTTAATGATCACTTCAATTATGAAATGATAGTAATGGCTTTTATTTATTAATTACAGTTATCAATATTCTAAACCATAAAGATATCAGTAATGATGGATATAAATATGAATGAATTATTTTATATAAACATAACAATTTCCTTAAATAACTATTTTAATTAATAATTATTATAATTTTTAAAATCTATTTTTAGTTTGTCTATAAATAACTATTATACATAATAATTTCATACCTTAAATTGATCATAGTCTAAGTTTAACTCAATGTACTTTGCTGTCCAAATTGCATCAACATTGTGCCATTTTCCATCATTAACTTTAATGCTATCTATTTCCATACTCTCATTATTAAAAGAATATCGAAGAATACTTTTTGTTATCTGAAAAATCAAAGAAAATTCTTGTTGGAGATCTTTAAATATTTGTAGAAAACATTAAGATGAAATCAAAAATTTTAAATTAATGAAAACATTCATAAGTTAATTATTTATTAAGTTATATTCTTTAAATAATAACTTACTTCTAATTTAACTTGACTATTAGCACCGAGTTGAATTTGTAAAAGTAAACCATTCTTTTTTCTACTTCTAAATGATAATCCTACGGACCAAGGAAGTTGAATTGGATGCAAACGAGGAATATAAACAAGGAATCCTTTTCCCGAAAACTGTTTAATAATATTTTCCACTAATAAATAATTTAAAAACTTTAATTAATTTTAAATAATTTTTAAAATGCAATGATTTTAATTTATATAATTGAAATTTGAGTTTAAAAATCTATAAAGTTTGACTCTAATAATTTTTATATTTAAGAATAAATACATCCATAAAGATTTCTGTAATTTATATTATTATTTTTTAGATATATATTGATAATTAATAGCTAACCTTTTCCACAATCTTTTCCTATAAAACCAGGTTTGCAATGACATATAAATGAATCCCAACCATCTTCACATATGCCACTATTATGACAGGGATCTGATTTACAAAAATTTTCTTTCTTTTTGCAGCCTGTTTCTGTACCATTAACACTTATGAAACTATAAAACAAATGTAAATAAATTAATTGATTATTTATTGTAGATTTTTCAATCACATTATTAAAAATAAATTAGTATTTTTACCCATCCAGATCTAATAGTTTGTGATCAATATACACATCAGAGATACATCCGACAAAATGTCTTTCAATGTTATGTAAACAATTGAGTGATGACGGGAGGCCTCCAATTAATAAAGGTCCCGTGAGATCTAAAAATCGATAACAAGTTTGCATTGTGTCTACACATCTGCAAAATAAATAATTTAGAACTGAATATAATATAGCATTAAGAACTTTATAAAATTAAATTTGTTTTTAATTTTTCTCAATTATAAACACAATATCTTTAAAAAAATATAATTTAAAATTCCTCCAAAATCTAATTTAAATTGATAACATTTAAAATCATCATAAAATATAATTGTATTTAGTTAATGTTGATAAAAAAATATATATATAATTTTAGTATATATCTCTTTATAAATGATAATTTAATTGGACTTTCTTAGCATTAATCAATGGGTTTTTTTTTCTTTCTTATTTTTGTACAAAAAGTTATATTTTTTCTAGAAATAAGAAAAACTTAAACCATTATTATCATAATTCATACTATTTTAGTCATAATAGGAACATTTCCAAGTTTGTATTTCAAAAATAGCATAAATCATCATTAGTTCTTTAAAAAAGTTTTATCAAATTCTGGAATATTATTGATTAAGACTAACTTTTATTTCAATTTAATATAGATTTGGGTGGCCAGATGGTCAAAGCATTTAAGGATCAGCCTACTGCTCTGGAACTTTTGATTAAATCCAGGCAAATAATTCCCAGGAATTTTTCATTCCAGATTTTTCAGGCTCTGTACTCACCACTTAGCTGCCCCCCATTGTGTGCCTGACCAAACCCACAATGAATATGATTAAAAAGGTCCTTTTAGAATGAAAAGGGTCAAAAATAAAAATGAATACATATATATTTGATAGTAATTAACTTTAAAAGAATGTAATATTAAATACTTTAATATTAATTATTAATTTAAATTATAATACTAATCCATTAAGTAATCATACCTTTCTTCTAAATTAAATGTTGTAAAGTTTGCGCAATCATAATTTCCCAACATTTTTCCAAATTGCAATGATAAAGCTTTGTCGCAGTTATCAACAATTAATGTTATAGTCTGAAATGGATATGCATTATATTTAAATGTTTAATTAAAACATTAATATATGCTGTATTAATGTTTTATATTTACCCTGTTTAAATATATTAATTCAACTTCGTGCCAAAGACCGTCACTGATTCCGTGAGGTATATCTACATTAACTTTACTGATGTTAGAACCAACAGAAAAAGAAAACCATATTTGAGAATTGATAATTTCTAGAGCTATGAAGTCATGTTCTTCATTGTAACGTCCATTATATATTAAAAGACCATTAGTTTCACGAGTTGCAAATCTGAAAATAAAACATTTAATAATAGCAATTTCAATGTTGTTATATAAAGTAATGGAATAGAATATCACAAAAAGAAAAAATGTTATCATTTCTTTTCTAGTATTGATTTCTGAAGCTGGTGCCGTTTTGTCTCCTGATTCAATATTATTTTGTTTTGCGCTATTTCTTTATACAAACTTAAAACTCTATTGTTTTTTTTATATAATTTACTATAATAAGTTAAATATTTTTTATAATAAATTTCAATATAAATCTCTTTTATTACATAATTATGTAATTGTTATTATTAAGTAAGCATTTCAATTTATTTATGTATAATTTTTAGAATTAAAAATGTGCATAACTAAATTGAATAATAACGTTCTTATTCTTCTTTTATTCACCAATAAGTTCAGATTTATTTAATATATAAAATCCACATTTCAGTAATTCACTTATTATAGGATTTATCAAGAATTTCTCTGAATTTTACAGTTAAAAATCAAATGATGTTAAATAAAAATAAATTTTTTTAATGTTTAAATCAATCAGTCATTGCTAATAAGAAAACTTTGGATAGATTTTGGATAGATATTACAATTTCTTTAATTGCTAAATTGCAGGAGGAAAAAAAAAACATCTCGCAATTACCTCATCCGAGTTTGCCCTCGGCAACAAAATCTAATTAAGATTATCAGGAGTTTCCCCATAGTATGAGAGTTTCCTTAGTTTCTCTTTTATTTGATTTTTATGTTCTTTATTCTATATGATAAAAAATAATTCCAGAATTCTAGATCAAGTATTGATTTCTTATTTTAGAAAAATTTAGATCAATTTGTTATCACTTCTATAAATATTAATTAGATATAAATTAAAATATTAATTTTAATATTAGTTATTGTATAGATATATTTTGCAAAATATATACATTGTTTAAATTATATATTGAATGTATATAATATTGAAACTTATTTTTTTAGCATATTTGTGTTGAGGTGAAACCTGATTTACAGGAGCAGAAGGATTTCTTGTTGGGGGGAAAAAAAATCAATTATAAAATTAATATTTAAGTAAGATGTTATATAGATAATACATTGTTAAATTTTCTATTGATAAATAATTATGTAAAGACTAATAAATTCATTTATATTATACTAACTTCAGTTTTATATGGAAACGATGGCGACGATTTAAAGCTGGAAACATCAAATATGAATCTTTAAGAAAACTTCTGGATTTTAACTGACATAAAGGCGTTCTCCACAATTCGTCATAGGTACAATTCAAACATTCAAAACCTCCGTCTTTACGATTTAAGCAGTAAGAATCGCCGTGACAGACATTTGGTGAGCAGCGCCCTTTAAAAACATTCGTCTCACATCGCTCACCTGTCAAAAGAAAATAATAAAACATAGCTTCTTTTTTTTTAAAAAAAAGGAGATATCAAATGGTATTTTATAATTAAAATAAGTTTATTTAGTGCGTATTATATTCGATTACAAAAGTAGGTTAAAATATAGGTGTGTAACCTATTTGCTCTTCCTTATTATACTCGTCCTTTGCATTCAAATCGATAGGGAATTGTTCTGTTACTTTAACATGACTATAACAGTATTATTAGCTAAGTAAATAAAAAAAAAAAAGAACTAGTCCAATCATTTATCATTAGTTTAAAGAATGTGCTATTTAGGAACTGGTTAATCAATACATTCACTTCAGCTAAACTTCAGTTAAGATTTTATTTTTAATAAAAGTTTCACTAGTCTTGGATTTATTTTTCCCTTTATCGATCTAAAAGTAAATAGAATAATACCAAGTTCTATTTGCTCTAGTGAAATATAATGAAATTTTCAGCTTATTTTTAGTATGAAAAAAAAAATAACAATTATATCTTCTATAAAAATTTAATAAGTTATAAATTATTACTAAACTATGAAAAGTACATTATATACATAAATTCTGATTATAAATAATAAAAAAAATAGGCCAAAAATCCGTTTAGATGTAACAGTTAAAAGATAATATAATTTTGAGTGGTTTTACTGTTAAAAACAACTGTTTATTTATTCAATTGTTTTAATTTATTTTCGATGAAAGATTATAAGAAGTTTCTATCGCAACAAGTAAGATTTATTCCCCGGAAAGATATTATCAAGAAGAGTTTATGGTGCTGAAACTGTTATATGTCAACAGTCAAGTGCATGGTATTGTACGGCATCGACTGAAGTCCAGTAATCGATACAGCTAACTCTTGACATATGTATTCCTTACACGGTATATTGAGCAGAAATGCTTCCTTTTTTTTTTTTATCATTTTCTCACGTTTTCTAATATATTTCTAAAACTTTACGAATCTCGAAAAAAAATTCCGTATTTTCCTTTTTGTCTACTTTTTACTTTATTAAAAAAATAGTAACAATTAAGATGTATAAGTATAAAATAATTTCAGATAGATAACAACAACATAGAGTTGGTATGGAAACAGAATTCGACATTAACTGATAATTGCTAAGCAATAAACATATAACACGAATGCACGCTTTTAGACTTTTTATGTGATTTTTTTATAGTTAGTGGCTTCATTATCGAATAGGAAATAACTTAAATATTCACACTTTATGCAGATATTTACATTTAAAAAACGAATTAACGAGTTTACGCTTTTAATGCTTTTAATTCAAGATCACTAGAGAAAGGATTATCGCGTTGAGAGATAGTAAGTAAAACCCTCTTCCAAATCTAAGGGAGGAGAAGTCGTATAGTGGAAAAACTAGCAATAAAAGTATCCTGGAGAAATAAAATATTCCCCCAAGTAATGACAGGAAGTATCAGTCGATGAAACATTAGAAGGGCGGTCACGTCTGAACTTCGGATTTCTGTCTTTCGTCTAGAAGAGGGACCAAGATGGACTGAAATAGATTGATCCCTAAGCTTTTATTATCGAATAAAAACTCTATAAAGTTTATTCTCTTTTTTTTTCCTAAAATTAATAATAAATTCTCATACAAAAACCTTACATAAAATCAGTTTCTAAGCTTGAAATGATGACTCTATAAGCTTAATTAACTGACCGTAAAGATATACAGTATTTAATTAGTTTACACGATATATTCTCGATCGCTTCGATTTATATATTAAAGCGTTTATATTTACGTTAATATCGCATCTGTCTCGCTTTATAAATGAGTGAACGTGTTCGATATAAAGCTATACGGGCGATGCCATTCCATTTGTTTATAAGGGGATTTTACAATGCTACAATAAACACGCTAATACCCAACAAGAATGTTAATACAAACTTTAGAAATAAATAAATAACTTGTACTAGTTGAAGCGTAGAATAAAAGGAGAGATTAATCATTAATTGTATATTATGAATAATTAAATATAATGTAAATTCGAGATAATGATGTTTAATGTAGTGTACGAAATAAATTATTTGCATAAGGGATACGTCAATGGGAGGAGAATTTACATTTAAGGAACTTTTGATGGAGTAAATTGCGTTAATGAAAGAATAATATTGATCTTAGTTACTGTTTTACACTGGCTAAAAATCTAATTTTCCACAAATTTTATTTTAGAAATGTATTTATTCAGACGTTAAAATTGTTTTCTTAACCAAATTCCTGACTTCAAAGCAGAAAATTCCTTTGAGATTTTAAAGTTTAGAATATTTTATTAAATGTAAAAATCTAATTTTGTAGTAGAAAAATCTTTAAAACAGGCAAAATAACAAAAGGTTCTTTTAAAGATTCTCTTTTAGAAGATAAAAGCCGAATTTCTTAAAGTATTTATAAAAATCTTTACCTATATATCCGTTTTCACATATACAAGTGAAACCGTTTTCTTTCTGTTGACATCTTCCACCGTTTTCACACGGACTCGAATAGCACAAATTAACTTCTGTATCACATTCGTATTTATGATTCATGCCTTAAGTTAAAAAGGGGGGGAAATAAAAAATTGCTTGTGAAAATAATATATAGAAAATGTGTGGGGGGGAAAAATAAAACTTACTAAAATTTACCTGTAAACCCGGGTGGACATTTACAAGAATACGTGTTAATGGGGTGTATAGAACGAAATATAATAGTTTCGGAAGATATAAACTTAGAGGAATTTCCATATTTCGTGACAGAATGACATTCTTCATAACTAATACACGGTTCGTGGACACATAAGTCATCTTCGAACGGTAATACCTGTCAAGAAAAATCATAATCATTAGGAAGCTTTAATGAATTTTTATCTATTCTATAAGTTGAATTAATTTAATTAACTATTAAGGTCAAATCGTTGGAAATTAAGTCATTTTTTTTACCTCTTTTCTGAATAACTGGGAGAGAAAATTACGTCGTAGATATATAATAGATTCTAATTTTTTCCTTTCGTGATATTCTTTATCTCTGACTTTAACAGCAAAAGTGACGTTGAGTATTCTGTTTTTAACTTCTGTATCATCCTGAAAAATCATTCCAGTTATAAAATTTACAATAAATGAGTTTATAAAATCATTTTAAAACTTACTTTTATATTAAATACAACTACATTTTCTTTAGAACAAGGAACCGTAGATGCTATTCCTTCTATAAACAATTCGTACACAGATGATAAGAAAATCTTCTCGTTTACTTCTTTTAATCTTAAAGTAACGCTATTTTTCAGCATTTCGTCACTAATCTGTCGTATATACAGTCTACAAGTGGCTGTTACTTCATTAACTCCGTCTACATTTTTTAAAAAAACACGTATCTTTTACAATATTTTACTCAGTTTTATTTTATCTTTTAATCATGTAAATAATCTACCTATAAATTATCTTTTCTTTTAAATAAAAACAAAGATGAAAGTACATTAGCATCTTTGAAAATCCCCGAAGAACTAAGATGCAATTTCCATTTAAACGGATAAGAATTAATAACATAAAATGAAACTCGTTAAATTTTTTCAGAAGTCATATAAACTTTGTTTCGCTTACAAGAGAGATAGAGAATACAATTTTTAAACTTGTCCTTGTATACCGGAGGTTTAAATCCGACACAGAACATTAACTTCTTTTCCAATGGAAATGTCCATTCGGAGCGCAATAAAACTCTGTTACATCTTGATTTTCCCTGCTACATCTCTCCATAGGGGCGATATCAAACTGATTTACTACTCGCCCCCTTACCAAGTGGTTAATGGAAGTTGTTTCGACTCAATCGATTGTTGTTTCTAAAATTAATTTTCCAAGAAATGGGTGAGTCATCGATTACTATCGAGAGATGTCATTATTTTCGAAAAATCCTTTTATATTGATTACGTTTTTTTTTTGAATAATGAAACGTCGAAGAAGTGCTCTCGATTGTTAGTAATTTCATTGTAATTTAAACTCTCTCTCTCTCTCTCTCTGTCGGTATATTAATTTTATGTTAATATTTGGAGATAATATAAATATAGAAATGAATAAATGATAAATTTACAGCATTAAAAATAGGATGAATCATCTAAAATCTGGATATTGATTTGACACGTGACAGACACCACTGCAAATTCGCCATCAATCATGAAAAATTGTCATCGAACGTTTGACTTTTAGATGAATAAAACGTGACGATAGTTAAATAGGAATTTCTAGTATAATTTGGTAAGTTTTCCTCTATTATTTCCAATAAAAAATTAAACGTTAATACCGAATTTGTCATTGTTTATTCTTAATTAATTACCAGTTTATTCTAGGAAACATTCGAAGAGAAAATTAATACAATTATTTATTATATAATAAATATACAACAATTTACTTATAATTTAGTGAATTCGTATAATAATTTTTCCCATAAATAATAATTTAATTTGAATTTATTAACTTATAAAATGTAATTGGATGTAATTGCGAGTTAAATCCTAACACCCTTCATAACTTATTTAATAAAAATTAGGACCGATAACTGTTTAAATTAATTAATTCCGAACCATCAATAGACGTATATAATAAGAGTTTGAAATGTTCTTGCATCGACGACAGGTGATGCATCTATTTTTTCCTTTATATGCTTAAAAAAATGAATGGAAGAAGAAGGGGAGAGCCTCATAAGAGCTCTTTCTCTCATAAAAAAGAGCGAAAAAAATACGTCACGTTCAAAAGCAATAGGGAATATATCAAGAGAGGAAGAAACCTTTGGTCGTTATAGCAACGGTCCTTATAGAATTAGAACTCTCTTACTAAATAAAAAGAGAGAAACTAACTAATAAAGAACAGGAGAATGAAAGCTATACAGAAAAATTCAATTATGTAGCCGAATTCATCCTTATTTTCAGAAAGTAAATTTGTTTATTAAGTTATTTTATTTACTAGTAAATTTGTTAACGTTAGCGACAACATTTATAGAACTACATCACTCTCGCTTAGTAAAAAAAAAAACTTTATTAAACCGAGCCACTTGAATTTTATAGAATCGATTTAACAATATAATAAAAGCCCTAAAGCAGTGGAAGATAATTCAATTTTGTAGAAGGAAATCTTCTCGTAACTGTTCTTCTCTTAATTTGAAAAAAAAAAAATAAATAAATTTTCTGCCTGCTAACAGGGACGTAAATCAAATGAAGTAGCAAATGTCGAGTTAACGAGAAACGGATCACATAATTTGTTTTAACAAGAAGAGACGAGAGAAAGAGTATTTTTCTCTCTTCAATAATTCGGAATTTTTATTTGTAAATATATATTGTATATATTACCATTTCCAGGAGACAATTCTCTTAATTAAAGCTAGCAGAATAACAGATGAGAATCATCTCTGGAGTCTTCATTTGCTCCAGAGGAACAGAGTAATTATCTAAACCTATTAAATATGAAGGATGCTAAATACTTCAGGGTAAAACTCTGCTACACTTCAACATTAATTAATTTAAAAACATCGAAAATATAATTATTCAACTTAATAAAATACATATTTTATAAAATAAAATTAATATTTAAGTAAGATGTTATATAGATAATACATTGTTAAATTTTCTATTGATAAATAATTATGTAAAGACTAATAAATTCATTTATATTATACTAACTTCAGTTTTATATGGAAACGATGGCGACGATTTAAAGCTGGAAACATCAAATATGAATCTTTAAGAAAACTTCTGGATTTTAACTGACATAAAGGCGTTCTCCACAATTCGTCATAGGTACAATTCAAACATTCAAAACCTCCGTCTTTACGATTTAAGCAGTAAGAATCGCCGTGACAGACATTTGGTGAGCAGCGCCCTTTAAAAACATTCGTCTCACATCGCTCACCTGTCGAAAGAAAATAATAAAACATAGCTTCTTTTTTAAAAAAAAAAGGAGATATCAAATGGTATTTTATAATTAAAATAAGTTTATTTAGTGCGTATTATATTCGATTACAAAAGTAGGTTAAAATATAGGTGTGTAACCTATTTGCTCTTCCTTATTATACTCGTCCTTTGCATTCAAATCGATAGGGAATTGTTCTGTTACTTTAACATGACTATAACAGTATTATTAGCTAAGTAAATAAAAAAAAAAAAGAACTAGTCCAATCATTTATCATTAGTTTAAAGAATGTGCTATTTAGGAACTGGTTAATCAATACATTCACTTCAGCTAAACTTCAGTTAAGATTTTATTTTTAATAAAAGTTTCACTAGTCTTGGATTTATTTTTCCCTTTATCGATCTAAAAGTAAATAGAATAATACCAAGTTCTATTTGCTCTAGTGAAATATAATGAAATTTTCAGCTTATTTTTAGTATGAAAAAAAAAATAACAATTATATCTTCTATAAAAATTTAATAAGTTATAAATTATTACTAAACTATGAAAAGTACATTATATACATAAATTCTGATTATAAATAATAAAAAAAATAGGCCAAAAATCCGTTTAGATGTAACAGTTAAAAGATAATATAATTTTGAGTGGTTTTACTGTTAAAAACAACTGTTTATTTATTCAATTGTTTTAATTTATTTTCGATGAAAGATTATAAGAAGTTTCTATCGCAACAAGTAAGATTTATTCCCCGGAAAGATATTATCAAGAAGAGTTTATGGTGCTGAAACTGTTATATGTCAACAGTCAAGTGCATGGTATTGTACGGCATCGACTGAAGTCCAGTAATCGATACAGCTAACTCTTGACATATGTATTCCTTACACGGTATATTGAGCAGAAATGCTTCCTTTTTTTTTTTATCATTTTCTCACGTTTTCTAATATATTTCTAAAACTTTACGAATCTCGAAAAAAAATTCCGTATTTTCCTTTTTGTCTACTTTTTACTTTATTAAAAAAATAGTAACAATTAAGATGTATAAGTATAAAATAATTTCAGATAGATAACAACAACATAGAGTTGGTATGGAAACAGAATTCGACATTAACTGATAATTGCTAAGCAATAAACATATAACACGAATGCACGCTTTTAGACTTTTTATGTGATTTTTTTATAGTTAGTGGCTTCATTATCGAATAGGAAATAACTTAAATATTCACACTTTATGCAGATATTTACATTTAAAAAACGAATTAACGAGTTTACGCTTTTAATGCTTTTAATTCAAGATCACTAGAGAAAGGATTATCGCGTTGAGAGATAGTAAGTAAAACCCTCTTCCAAATCTAAGGGAGGAGAAGTCGTATAGTGGAAAAACTAGCAATAAAAGTATCCTGGAGAAATAAAATATTCCCCCAAGTAATGACAGGAAGTATCAGTCGATGAAACATTAGAAGGGCGGTCACGTCTGAACTTCGGATTTCTGTCTTTCGTCTAGAAGAGGGACCAAGATGGACTGAAATAGATTGATCCCTAAGCTTTTATTATCGAATAAAAACTCTATAAAGTTTATTCTCTTTTTTTTTCCTAAAATTAATAATAAATTCTCATACAAAAACCTTACATAAAATCAGTTTCTAAGCTTGAAATGATGACTCTATAAGCTTAATTAACTGACCGTAAAGATATACAGTATTTAATTAGTTTACACGATATATTCTCGATCGCTTCGATTTATATATTAAAGCGTTTATATTTACGTTAATATCGCATCTGTCTCGCTTTATAAATGAGTGAACGTGTTCGATATAAAGCTATACGGGCGATGCCATTCCATTTGTTTATAAGGGGATTTTNCGATTGTAAACGTTTCAGAAAATTGATCAAATTGAAAATAGTTCGTTTGATTTTCGGCAATTCTCTTCAGCGGTAGGTGTTATATAACAATTACTATGGTTATTGAAATATTGGATGTAAATGGGGTTTGCTTGCAAAACCTCCGCTGACGAAGTCGCGGGTAACAGCTAGTATAATTATATAAAACAATTATATACAGTCGAATCCCTTATAACACTGTTGATAATTCTGTTTTATATGAATTCCATGTTGTACGAGTCACTTAAATTTTACAAATACGTGAGCCGTTCACAGCCTGGCACACTTATTTGTAAAATCTAAGTGACTCGTACAACATGGAATTCATATAAAACGGAATAATCAACAGTGTTATAGGGGGGGTCGACTGTGTAAAATACAAAACATTAAAATGTAAAGAAAATGGCGAAACGTAGAGATCGTTGTTCATTAAGTTAACAACACGTAATAGATGAATGCTAATGAAAAACGAAAAGTTCGGCACTAAAATAAACAAATCTCGAGAGTTTCATCATTGAAAAGGGTCGAGATATAAAAAATTCGTTTTATTTTTATGTTAAGATTTTTACATAAATAAATTTTTGTGTAAATCAGATAATAAAAGAGGGAAAAAATGTGCATTTATAAAGCCAAAAGAAGAAAAAAAAATTTATATTTCTAAGAAAAGTTGAACTTATCTCCTTCTTCCGAAAATACTTTTCCTGCAGGAAAAAAAAAGCGCAGTATTTTCATGAATAATAAATAACTCCCACACAGTGTCACGTGAATTATTCATGAAACCACAATATCACAAGAGCACACCAGTTTCGGAAATTATATCCGACGTATTTATGATCATTACTTTCCCCAGTACGTTGGCTTTCCCTACTTACCGACCGTCACAATCGACACTTCGGCACGGTTCCACCTCCTACCCCCCAAAAAAATCTCAAAATGTTAATTATCCCTGGCGAGTGGATGAAATTACATACAAATTTCCCTATAACAAATCGATGACGGATAATTGAGATTTACGACAACAATCAACTTCAATCGTCGAAAGGACACGTTTCTCCACTTATCACTTTCGGTGTATTAACGGGGGTTTTTTACCAAATCGTTGGAAAATTACTTCATTTTGTTCACCAATTACGAATCTCGAGACATATTCGTACGTCGAGAAATCGATAACGCCATTACTCGGAACTGATTTTACACTTTCGCAGGGGGTAGACAGTGACCGTTAGGACACCTGGCAAACCTTCAGGAAAAAAAAAAAAAAAAATAATCGATACAAAAGCTATAGCGTGAGTTGTAACCATCTGCTGAAGATTTTAAATATGTTTTTTTTTGTGTTTGAAACTAGATAAATAAATGAGAATATCGCTTGGTCTATGCCTACTTTTGATCAATAAGAACATGTGACATTTTATGTTTTCCTTGGTTAAAAATATAATCGTACTGGAAAACATTATTAGCTAGTGGTGGAAATTGTCGATAAATTTGCTAACACACGCGATGATAACCAAAATAAAAGGGTATAATTAGATCTGGGTAAATATTATGAATGTTTTATAAACTTTATAGCACTCGCAACTCATTTATTGCATTAAAAATATCATTTATATAACTTAATAACTATATAAAAATAAAAGTATAATTAATTTTATATAGAATTTATATTCAATATTTTAATAGCAACGAATAATTATATTTTATTGATTAGTTATATCGTGTATCAGTGTAATTCTGTATTATAAAATGAATTGTTTTAATAGAATTTTTGCATTGAAAACATAAAAAAAATATATTAATTTTCTGTCCATCTGTTTATAAAATAGTATTACGCTAATACATTTTCGACACAACACACACACACACACAAATACAGTAGACCCCCCTATAACACTGTTGATTATTCCGTTTTATATGAATTCCATGTTGTACGAGTCACTTAGATTTTACAAATACGTGTGCCGGGCTGTAATCGGCTCACGTGTTTATAAAATCTAAGTGACTCGTACAACATGGAATTCATATAAAACGGAATTATCTACAGTGCTAGAGAACTTATAAACGTATTCTGTACGTTATAAGCTCGTTGTTAATACTGTATACGTTTTGAAAAGATTGTTTGACTTACCAAATACTCCAATTTCGAGTTCGGCATCCAATTTTAAACCATCTTGAAAATTTAAATTTGGATGAAAGTGAATAATTCCCGTGCCTTCTTCTACGTCGAGGTATTTCGAATTTCCCGAAAGCAATCGATATTGTAGCTCATCACCGACATCTGGATCAAAAGCGGGTATACGACCTAAAGATTCTCGAGGAAGATAGGACCCGTATACATTGGCTACAATAAGAAAATCATTAAGTACGGGAGCATTGTCGTTAACGTCAGTCACCCAAATGTCTACGTCCACATCTTGTCGAAGAGGAGGTGAAGAAGCACGTATGACTAAACTGTAGCGTTTTTTAGGCGATTCGTAATCAAAATCTGTTTTACAGATCAGATCGGCAGATTTTCCAGGATGAGGAAGGAGATGAAATAAATGACCGTCTGGACCGTCTACTATTCTATAATAAATGACCGCATTTGCCCCCTCGTCTGGATCCGTCGCTTCGATCTCTCCTACAACCGATCCTTGAATGGTATTTTCCGATACAAATAACGTTATTCTATCTGTATTAAAACTTGGAGGATTGTCGTTAACGTCTTGAACCTGTATAGTAACGGATACGGTAGAAGACAGTGGTGGAGAACCTCTATCCATAGCGCGAACTACCAGTTGATACATAGCCACAGATTCCCTGTCTAAAAGTTTTTCGGTTCGAATGACTCCGGCTGTAGGATCGATACTAAAAGTACTTTCCGGATCAGAATTTAAATGATATCTAACTTGGCCATTAAGACCAATATCTGGATCGGGTGCAGAAACTTGTACCACACTCGTACCCACCAG
This sequence comes from Centruroides sculpturatus, assembly GCF_000671375.1. Lineage (NCBI taxonomy): Eukaryota > Metazoa > Arthropoda > Arachnida > Scorpiones > Buthidae > Centruroides > Centruroides sculpturatus. Next base: position 350,870 of record NW_019384817.1, read on the forward strand.
AACATCTTCGCTGATACTAGTGACGTATCTGGGAACGGTAAAAATGGGCGGATTATCGTTGATGTCCAAAACTTCGATTTCTACATTAGTAGTATCTGTCAGCGATGGCATTCCGTGATCTCTAGCTGTAACAACTAGAGAATAGGCTGGAACCAATTCTCTATCTAATTTTCTCATCGTTATTATGGCCCCTGTTAAAGAATCGATTGAAAATTCGGGGACGTGATCCATAGTGTAAGTAACTCTAGCATTTTCGCCTTCGTCTCCATCCCAAGCTTCTACAATCAGTACTGTGGTACCCGTTGGTGCATCTTCGGATACACTCGCACTATAGGGTGATCCTTCGAATATAGGTCTGTGTGTATTTGCATCCGTAATATTAATATAAACTGTAGCCGTATCTGATCGTCCTCCTATATCGGTAGCCGTTATAGTTAGAGCAAAGTTTCTTTCTAAATCAAAGTCTAAAGGTTGGGCTATATTTATAATTCCACCATTTTCTCGACTCGTTATCGAGAAACGATCTCTCGTATTACCTCTAGATATGTGGTACGTTAAACGTTGGTCGGCATCTTCGTCGTGAGCGATCACTGTCACAACGTGAGAACCTGGAGGTTCTAATTCGCTAATGCTGACTTCGTACAATTTTGGATTAAATACAGGATCGTTATCGTTTACGTCTTGAATGCGAATAGTGACATTACAAGTAGAGAATCTCGGCGGAATACCTTGATCGGTAGCTATTACAGTAAAACGATAAACAGACGTAATTTCTCTATCTATAATTCCTGATGTAATTATCCATCCGCTCGATGGTTGTATAGCAATGGGCATTAGTGGATCTTTTCTCTGAATACTATATTCTATGTTACCATTTTTGCCGTCGTCTGGATCATACGCTTGAACTAAAATCACTTTATGACCGATCGGAACATTTTCGGCTAATGATTCTTCTATGATATCTGCATAAAACTGTGGCGAATTATCGTTTACATCGATAACATTAATAGTTATTTGAGTAGTATTAGATCGTGGAGGTGAACCGTTATCTTGAGCTCTGACTAGTAATTTATAAGAACGAATACTTTCGTAATCTAGTTGAGACGACACAGTCAAAATTCCATTCGACGGATTTAAATAAAAATGGCTTTGTGTATTTCCACCGATAATCGCATATCTAATTTCTGCGTTAACGCCTTCATCCGCATCGATTGCTCGAATCTGTAAAATATCAGGCGATAACTTCGAATCGACATCTTCTCTAATAGTTGCATTGTAACTACTTTCGCTAAATTGTGGATAATTATCGTTATCGTCTTCAACGGTGATTATAACTTGAGCTTCTCCGGTTCTTCTCCGTGTTATATCTTCTGCAGAATCTGTAGCAACGACTTCTATCTGGTATTCCGATATCGTTTCCCTATCGAGCTTTCTCGTAATCGTGATATCTCCACTGTAAGGATCGATTCTGAAAGGCGACGTGTCGTCCTTAAGACTATACTCCACTTCGGAATTAAGTCCAGAATCTTGATCCGTGGCTCTAACAGTTAGAACTGTAGTCCAGATTGGTGAACTTTCTTTAATTTTTGGATAATATACGTCCTGTTCGAACACCGGAACGTGATCGTTTACGTCTTCGACGTAAACCTTTAACGTGGTTGTAGCTGTAGCTGGTGGTATCCCATCGTCGACTGCTTTAATTTTTAAATAATGTATATCCATATATTCCCTATCTAAAACTGTAGTAGTTTTCACCTCACCGGAGAATAAATCGACCTCGAACATTGTCTGGCTTCGTGAATCTACAGTTGCATGAATAGAAAATGTAACTCTACCTCTTTCCGGATCTGTAGCGTTTAGTGTTATCACACGATAACCTATAGCATTTTCTTCCGGTACACGAACAACATATAAATCTTTATCAAAAGAGGGAGGCCAGTTTCTCATTTCTCTTCTTCCTCTTCCCGATTTAATTTCGTTACAATTGGTACAAAATACAATTTCCAGGCGTTGTATCTGTTCTATTTCGCATTTAACCCGGACGTTAACCATAATAGAAAACTCGGATGAAGTACAGAATGATTTCTTAGCCACCAAATCTCCGGTTGATCTTTCTATAGCGTAACGATCATCGGAAGGTTGATCGAAAGCGATCGAACATCTGCGAAGTTCTAACGGAAGTAGAGACTTTAATCCAATCAACAGCTGGCTCTTTTTCGGGCATCTCGGGTGATTTGATATGATCAACAGATGACGATCATCGGAACGGTTGGTATTATTATTATTATCATCATCATCATCATCATCATCATCTATGCAACGTATTATTACGGGTAAACTGGCATGCTCGATGACCGGACGATGCCTCAATCCGTGAGATTTAACATAAAGAGTCAACGAGGATCGACACGCTACCGATCGTTTCAAGTAAAGTCCACCATCTCCGATCGATAAGTCGAAATAACTAGCCACGTGCGAATCCGTACGTTTACGATCAATTACGTAATGCGTACCTGATATCCAACTAGTATTGAATAACAATCCTCCGATTCTATTGTGATTTCCAGTTAAGAAAACATCGTAAGCCAGGCATAAATGGAGCGAGAGGAGGAGAAACGATAACGCGACTCCATCCATTTCTATCTTTGTGGATAAACAGCAACAGTAACATTGGGACTGCGAGTAACCAACAGACTCGATCAATCGTCACGGCGCGTGCGTGTCTGGCGCCGCTTATTGGCGAGACTTAGGTTGCTATTAGTAACGCTCCGCCTTTTTTTCTACGTTCGACTTAATATCAATAAATACCGATAATTTATTAAATTAATAAAAATTTTTAGCATTAATATTGTTATTTTATAAATTTAAAAAAATTTATTATTATTATTTTATATNATCTGACCACCCACTTCCTCCGTGTCCACTCCATCCTTGTGCTACTGGTCCTCCTCCTCCTCCTCCAACACCACCACCGCTTGCGATCCAACCACTTTTAACATCATAACCACTATTCCAACCGCTTTGTTTATTAATTCCACCAGAACCTATACCATCTGAACCTCCAGCACCCGCTCCTCCACGGTCTAAAAAATAATTTAACAATAATTTATCATTTTTCTTATATTAAAAATGTATTTAATTCAAATATATCTTTTCACCATTCATTTGTTTTTTCTGTAAGTGCATATTTAAACATTTTTTTGTTTACTTTATGATTTGAAAATTACCGACCGTTATGTCTTAATACTTTTACATTTCTTCCGTTTTTCTTCTTTAAAAATAGCATATTCAGGGGGGGGAAATCCATATTTTCTTATAACAGTAATATATTCTCGTCTCACGTCGGCCATTTTTAACCTTAAATTTTAAGTCTATTTCATTTTATTTTCGAAATTCTACAGAGTTTATATTTCTCAGATTATTACGTATTTCCTTCTGCCCTAAAGAAATCACACGAGAAATAAAGTTGATGTAAGTGAAGCATCAATCTCTGTCGTCCTAATACAATCCTCGAGTACAACATTGTTTATTTTCCCTCTTCTCCTTTAAAAAAAATATATAATTATCTAGTTCTAGGGTTTTTTTTCTTTCTGTGGATAATCTTCCACGGCATCATCTTCAGATGTATAAATTTTTTAATTATTAGAGAGATTACGGCCGACGTTTTCAACGCGAAAACGTGTACGTCGGACGTTCAGTTCCACCGTTGTATAAGTCTAGAAGTTTGATAATGGCGTTTGGAACGTCGAGCATAATTCCACTGACGTTCCAAACGCCATTTTCAAACTTCTAGGCTTATACAAAGGCGGAACAGAACGTCCAACGTACACGTTTAATGTAAAACGTTTATATCCTATTAGATACGGAGGGAAAAAGTACGAAGAATCGGAGTATTTTTCAATTACACAACTTTTACCACAGTCTTACGATAGAGAAGAGATTCCAATACAAAACGGTAAGTAGAAATTTATAACTTTAATAAGACTATAACTAACACGCTATTAGTTTCAGGAAAGACTGCTTGCACGGTTAATACGAATTTAGTTATCACGACTATAACCATGATTAAACCGGAAACAATGGTGAGATATAAAAATAAATAAATAGTACAGTAATTCAAGTACAAAAATAAATCTATTAATGGTTTTCTATAGACTTTCAATGTTGATTTAATCGTCGTACAAACTTGGCAAGATCATCGTCTTTTGGAGCCAAAAAATATTAATCTTCCTCGAAAATTAGATCCGGAATGGGCTCAAGAACTATGGTTACCGGATACTTATATCCATAGCGTGCACGGAAACTATCAAAAAGCTTTAATTTCTAATCAAATCATTTATCTTCACGCCAATCATACACTACTTATTAGAATTAGGTAAATTAATATATTAATTGATTGTTAATTAGTTTTTTTTTTTAAATTAAACGTTTCTTCTATACTTTCAGATTATTTTTAACTCTTTCTTGTTTCATGGATCTTCATAAATTCCCTCACGACGTCCAAATTTGTCGAATTGGTCTTCAGAGCCGTAAGCAACGTAAAATTAAACGTCACAGTAGTAATTTCGATCCATTCTTAATTCCACTTTATTTTTAATTTAGAGTCTTATTCTATGGACGAATTAATCTTTCGATGGTCAAAGGCCGTTGTTTTCAAATCAGAAATTATTCTGCCAGAATTTCGTATCGTCAATGTCGAATCTTTAACAACCCAAGTTCAAGATAACGACAGTATAAAATTAAATATATATAAAGGAAAGAGTTTTTGAAACCCGATAAAAATTAATTGAAATGAAATATTTGCAGGAAACAGCACAGTTCTTATAGCCGTTATTCACTTTGAACGTCGTCAACAGTTCTATTTCTTGTACGTTTACGTACCGAGTGTATTGGAAGTGTTCATCTGTATGTTATCTTTTGCCTTTGATGTCGATCAGGCAGTCGTACGCGTTGGGTTACTCTCGATCAGTATTTTAACTTTGGTTATTCAAAGGAACGTCGTCTTCGTACCATCAGCATTCGTAAAAGCAATCGATATTTGGTATTGTGGATGTATAACACTCGTTTTTTCGTCTATAATAGAATATGCCATAGTCTACAGATTACATTTAAAATGGAAGAAACGTAAAGAGGTATTCGATAGTATTTTGTTTAACCAATAATATAAGTTAATTAAATAATAAGACATTTTAAAAATATATATATGTTTTTCTAGAACATACCGAGATTTGTTCCTCCCGTAGCGTTAAATCAAATGACAAATAAGTTTAACGATCGAACATCAACTTCTATAGATCGAACAGCGGGAATTCTACTTCTATTTATTTTCTGTGTTTTAATAATTAGTTACGTCGTGTTTTATTCTCCGAGACTTACGTAGACAAATGTATATAATAATTTATATAAATACATTTAACGTTAAGTTTCCTGTCGTTATACATCGCATTAAGAACTGTATATAATTAATTTAAAAAATACGATGAATAAAATAGGAGAAGATTTATCGAAATTTATTTATTGTCGAATTTACTGAATTTAACAGTTTTAAATGTAATATATTATATTTTACAGTATACGCGAAATACAGTTAATCACGTTTATGTTTAAGGGAAAAATGGCAATTCGTAAGTCTAAATTATAATCCGAGTAATAATAATAATCTATTGTTATGAGAAATAGCAAAGAAAATTGAAAATTTTATATAATAATAAGTAATCCGGACGATGCCTCAATCCGTGACATTTTACAGAAAGCGTCAACGAGGATCGACACGCTACCGATCGTTTCAAGTAAAGTCCACCATCTCCGATCGATAAGTCGAAATAACTAGCCACGTGCGAATCCGTACGTTTACGATCAATTACGTAATGCGTACCTGATATCCAACTAGTATTGAATAACAATCCTCCGATTCTATTGTGATTTCCAGTTAAGAAAACATCGTAAGCCAAGCATAAATGGAGCGAGAGGAGGAGAAACGATAACGCGACTCCATCCATTTCTATCTTTGTGGATAAACAGCAACAGTAACATTGGGACTGCGAGTAACCAACAGACTCGATCAATCGTCACGGCGCGTGCGTGTCTGGCGCCGCTTATTGGCGAGACTTAGGTTGCTATTAGTAACGCTCCGCCTTTTTTTCTACGTTCGACTTAATATCAATAAATACCGATAATTTATTAAATTAATAAAAATTTTTAGCATNCTGTATATATATATATATATATATAAATTATGTATATTTGTATATTTTTGTAATAATTTGTATTGAAAATTAGTTAAACTCGTCTGGAATCTCTGGTGAAGTTTTAACATGATGGAACAGAATATTCAAAGGAGGAAAACTTTGACTTTAAATTTTATTTTCGAACAAATTCTATTTACGAGTTTTTCTTTTCAATTTTGGAAAAAGTATTTTATTTTTTATTTTTTCCTTTGAAATAAGCTTCTAAAATATTTTGTTCGATCATAAATGTTTCTATTATATATTCAAGGATTATTTTAAAGTTTTTAAGAAAATTCATATGAATTATTTATGTTTTTCATTACTTTAAGTTTTTATCGTGATATTACACAAAGTTAGAAAGTATTTTATACGAATTTTAATATTTTTCTACAAAACAAAATGTAAGCGTAAAACTATCAACGTTCATATTTCGGCGCTTGTTTATTGTATCAGTTTTAAAGTATATTAATTATATCAGCTTAATATGACTATATTTATTCAAAAATTAATTATTTTTTTCTGGCATTTTTTGCTGATGAAATTCTCAACGTATACATTTTACTAGTCTTTATCATTTGATAGCAGTAAACTAAGACATAGACTCCATTGTAACTATAGTAGGGAGTAAGTAGATAGGAATTCGACTGTATCCAGTAGTAAATTCCAAACGAGTGGACAGTTAATCCGCAATGCGTTTAGAGAATCAATGGAAAGTTATACCATGCTATTCTCAAACTGCTCTTAGTATAAGAGATAAACATTATCTACTAACAGTTAAGTTAGATAGTAAATTTGTCTTCTAACTATAATAGGGACTTTATCGGATTAGGTATGATTTTTTTTTTTAATGGTAAAAAAACAAAGTACAATAAAATGTGCCAAATATTAATTACATTTGTAGTCAAGAGATGGCGCTGAATAGATACATTTTTAAATAGGGATTTCGTACCTTACTGGTGCGCACGTGGTCTCGATTGTCGCGATGTGGTGGATGCTTCTCCTCACTTTCCTGGCAAAGGGCTTCACTTATTCATTTTCGTGGTAAGTCGTAACCATTCCGGCATATTTCTTCTATACAAAACATTTAATAATATAGAAATTGGTATTAAAATTATAATACGGTTTATAATTGATACGAGCCAGATATTCTATTTTTTTTAATCTTATCTAAATTAGATTTCCTAATGTCGCGTTGCCTTAAAATAGTATGTTCGTTTACCAGTATTTAAAGTAAAATACAGTAGACATTCGCCAGTCAGTTTACTATTTACAAGTATTATCTTACTACAAGAATTTAAATAAAAAAAAAAAAATCAATTTTCCGGTGAAAATATAGAAAGGACAGGCCCGTCTTCAGTACATTTACGACGCCATTTCTCTAGACTAAATTTAGTTATAACCTAATTCATTAGAACACAGTCCCTAGTAGCTAAGGAAACTTAAATTTCTCAATAAGAAAAATGACAAATTTTGAATTTTTTCAATAATAATGTTAGGCGAAGGCATTATTAATAATGTTCATTAAAAAGTGTAATAAAAAATAACTTTAGAAATACATTATTATTTTTTTATATCGATATTTTATATAAAAATTTGAAAATTTATTCCCCTGCGAATATATAATATTTCAGTCGTATATTTTTATGTTTAATTTATATAAAAATACTTTTAAAATATATAATATATTTTTAAATAATTTAACTCGCAAAATCCCTACTTAAATAAATGGCACATTTCTTTATAATTAAGTATAGGAAGATTTTCGGTAGCATCCTTTATAGGAATGTCAAACGTAATCAAACTTCACTACATCTTGGTGATCAGTTTTCTCCCTCGCGACGTGCTCGGCTCCCTGTTATTTATTCCATACAACTGACTAAAAAGGAAAACTTCTCCAAAACACAAATGAAAATCATAATAAATATATATAAAATATAACAATTAAATGATACATATACACGATACGATCTTTGCATTATTTTCTAAAACAAACTATTCAATATTATTTATGAAATTTTGTCCAGCTAGACAATGGTTTGTATTTATCCGTTTAAGTCACGTAGTCGTGTCTTTTCATCGTTTTAGTCACCGATTCTGCTTCATTATTCTAGTCTATTACTATTTATTATATCAATTTTTGTTCTGTACAGTTTAATCACTTTTACTTTCGTATTTTGCTGCATTGCATCAATTTTCTTCTATATTCAAGGTTATGTTGCATCAATTTTACGCTCGTGTAGTTTTATTTTTTCCCCCTATTTCTATTGTTTTTGCAATGAGAACCAAACTTATTACTCGATTCTATTGAAGAAAGTTATCATTTATATTTTGTAATTTGACTAATTTTTATTCCTTTTTATCAATACTACTTTATATTTTCTTTTCTGCCGAGTACCAATTCTTATGTTTATTTTATGTTGGATGTGTTTAGTTCCCTGGTATATTTTATATCTATTCGGCAATTGAAACCACGTCAGCAAAAATTGCTGATTTTGCTACCGTTTATCAATTTTGTTTATTTTTTTTAATAGTTTTTCTTATTACATGTCAGTTTAGCACTTAAATCCAAAGAAAGATTCTATAATTACTACAATTTCTAACAACTCTTAAGAGGATTCTCCCTCTCTCTCTCTCTCTCTCTCTCTTTGTTTTAAAAATAAACATTTCTACGATTGCATAATTTATTAATCTTAAACTAGAAGTAGTCGAAATAAATGCCAAATTATCAATCTATTCGCCAGAAGTGGTTACTATAATTCAAGTTTGAATCACTTCTCCACCCATTCGCAGTAATTAATCCCGCAGACAATTAAAGAGAAAAGCTTTTAACGCGTGTTTTCTCCCGTTTTAAAGGTGAAATTCGATTTTCTTTTTTTTTCCAGTGATGACTGCTCTAACCGTTCTTTATCATTAAAAGACATATTACCGGTTTCATACGATAAAATGAAACCACCCAGATATAAAGGTAAAACATTTTTTTACGTATTTATAATAGATTTTTCTTAAAATTATATAAAAATTAAATATATTTTAATAGATTCACCAGTTAAAGTCAAGGTTAAAGTATCGATACTTAACATACGATCAGTGGATGAAGAAAAGCAGGTTAGTAGAATGTTTTCTTACCTGGTTCCATCTATCGATATATTATTAATATATTAATATTTACCATTAGTCACGGTCGACTCGGTTTATGGGCATTTTGGTAGCTGACGTAATCACAATACGGAAAAGTTATCATTTATTCATGAAAACGAGTCATGAATAGGAAAACGGATTGAATATATTAAAAAATAATCATGTAATCACCGAACATCGCTTTATAACACGATATTAGAGAGATTGCGGCCGAAGTTTTCATCTCTCAAACGTAAACGTCGAACGTCGAGCGCCGCTTAAGTAAGCGGCGCTTCGACGTTCGACGTTTACGTTTGAGAGATGAAAACTTCGGCCGCAACCTNAAACTTCGGCCGCAATCTCTGTATTATCTTTAAAAAAAATGATAAAAATTCTAATTTTTTAATTTTAATATTCTTCCTGCTTGCTTAGAAAATGTTTCCTGTACAGTAAAAGAAAGTAAACATCCTTTAACTAGTTTTTTTTTTGCGTTCGATTACGTGCCAACGAACCGTTTAAATTATTAAAATTGATATAAATGAAACGAGTTTAACGTTGCAAAAAAAACTATTTTAGTTTATTTTTTAAATTAAAAATATTCACAGGAATTTTCGTTAAATTCTTACGGACGAAATGGCATTTAGATTATGATGCATGGCACATTTTTCAGGCGATAGAAATGGATATATTCTTCCATCAGTATTGGTTCGATCGTAGGATCAAAGTGCCAGCAACTTACGAAGAAGAAAGGATCGTGCTCGATAATAGATGGAGGGATAGCCTATGGATTCCGGATACATACTTTAAGAATTCCATTAACGGCAATGTGCACAATATCGTTATTCCTTACACATATCTTGTACTTCACAACAACAGTGAATTATTTATGGCAGCCAGGTAAGATCTCTCTAAACATCATTTACTATCCATATTTAAAATCTTCGTTAATATTAAGAGTTAAATTAAAAGCACGCGTTTAATACGAATCAAAATGAGAATAAATAGTAGAGTGGATGTTTATGTTAATACGAGATTGCATTAAATATTTCGAATTCCTAAATGTGTAAATTAAATTTTGTAATATTTACTTTTAAATATGTTAATTTTATATATACTTAAGATTATCTTTGTTAATTATAAGTGAATTGTATATATTATAACGAAACGTGCTCCGGGGAAATTTTGAAAAGAAACAGAGATAAAGTTTCGTCTCCGATCAAAGATAATTTATCGCCAATTAGTGCTTAGAAGTTTTTCCAAAATATTGTACACGGCTACGTGTACAATATAATAACAATATCATATTTTTCAGAATTTATTCTTTAGATCGCGAGTCGATTTTATCTACGCGAAGAAAATAAATTCACAAGTATTTTTTTCTTTTTGTTTAGAAAAATGACATTTCTTCTCTTCTTACACTTGTCAACCTTTCGAAAATATTTCTATTAAAATATGAAAAACTTGTACTTTTTTCGACTCAAATTCCAGGCATCGAATGTAATATAATATTTCACAAATTTAATATTTAAGGAAATACAAAGATAAAAGAGATTTCTAATTTATAGAATTACAATAGAGCATCGATTATCCGAAAGTCAATCATTCGAAAGAATTCCAGTCGACAAATTTAAATTTTCGCCAGTGTTGTGGCGCTGCAATCTTTGGCTATGTCTTGGGCTACTCAAATATTTTACGTTTTTGATACTAAATTAAATAAAAAAATAATTTTTAACGATACAATAGTCTTCGTTAGGCTTAACATCGACGAAAATTCAACGCGAAGCGACACGTAACGGAGAAAAATGTCAAGATGGGATAAATTAATATATTTTTTCGTACATAATCGGTTATCCGAAACGTCGATCTTCCGAACAACCCCAGTTCCCAATTGATTCGGATAATCGACGCTTTACTGTAATACGATAAATTGTCAACTGTAAGATACTATACGTATACGTACAGAATTTTTTTCGATATTCAGTCTTTTGACTTAACACTGATCGATGGATACATCAATCATCCTCTATCATCAATCGGTATCAGTCACGAAGTGAACTATCGATCATATTTACCCAATGTTATTGTTAACAACTCGATGATCCACATCACTGCTAAGTTTCTTATAATCCACTTAACCTACATATAAGTAAAAAATGGATCGTGTCGTGTGAATAGTAATTTAATTTTATTCATCTATTTATAACTCTTATTCATTTGTAAAGATTAACACAGTTTCTTAATCATATTTTGTATTTAGATTAGGTTTGACTTTGAACTGTGGAATGAATTTAGCTTCGTATCCTCACGATATTCAAGAGTGTGATATCAAAATAATGAGTTGTGAGTATCTCTTAAATGATATATAATCAATAATAATAATATTGTATTATGTGTGTCATATACGTGCAATCAATAACAATAATATCGATCATACAAACAGATCATCCGTTCCTCACATATCGCCGCATGACGGGTTTTATATATTGTTCTTTTGGACTCTTTCCGCTCTATAAACATTAAAAGAGGGCCCTTTATCGGGTCTATTGTGGGTTCGGACAGGCTCGTAATCGGGTGGTAAAGAACGGGATCCGACACACCACCGCCAAAAATTCCTGGGTTTAGACATTCTATTTAAACATCTGTTTCGAGATAAGGTCCAAACTTATTTTTTACTCAAAGGGTAAAGGAATACGTTCGGATCCTATCTCTTCACTTGTCTGAATTTTATCGTTCTATTAATAGCAATGTATTCTCCACATTATCCGTTTTCTTAGTATTTCTTCCCACAACCTATATACATCTCTCCAGTTTATTTATTCCTTATTTTGTGGCTTTTTATTCATCGAATAAAATGTTTTTAATTAGTTTTCTATAGCTGATATTTACAGATAATTGTTTACTTTGCGTAAAACATTATTCAGTAACACATTACTCCGTGTGGCAAACGCCTCTTATAGTTACTGTATATATAAATAAATATAATAAATAAAACTAAAGTACTGTATATTTATTTAAATAAAATTTGTTTTTAACTCTCGAAGATTTTTCGTGTCGTCGTATAAAGTGATAAAGATTTTAAGGGGAGTTCGAGTTTTGTTGAACGTCCAAAGAGGAGAGAATGTTACGGAAACTTGTAACGTCCTCCCCTTGTATATAGTTAATCGGGGCTCCGACCCCCGAGCTGGTCTCCGGTCTCGATTTTCATCTATCTTACTCCTTTCTCGAGATTAACGAAGAACAGACGGTGCAATTTGAAAAGTGCTTAGCGAACTGTACTGTTTATTTCACTGCTTCGTATGTTATACATGTAATTATTAATAAAACAATGTAACGTTCTGTACACCGTGCTATATATATATATGATCGGGGATATATGTTACTAATTTTATTTTGGAAAGTGGGTACGCACGACGGCTTTACGGAGCGTTAGGAAGCAATAAAACTGTTTATCCACAGACAGATTTACGATTGCGAAAGGTCAAAGCTCATTTGATTTTTATTAGTAATTCGTAGAGAAACCTGTATGATTACATACCATTTTTCAGGATTAAAATCTCTCTAAATTTTAATGCATTTTGACATTATATCCATAGTTATTTGATAATGTAATGCCATTATGAAAATGTAATCGTTATACATTTCGATCAATCTTCATCTAACCATAAAAACGTCCAGAAATTGTTGTGAATTTCTGGCCTTTTCTCAACTTTTCTATTAATTTTTTAACAACCATCAATCTAGTTAACGATATAAATATTTATAATTTTTAATTTACATATTGTGTTAGGTATATGTTGCCCACGCTCGATATTTGTCGTTCTGTAAAGCAAGTTCTACGAAAGTTTAAAAATGAATAAAACATTAATGTTATGTCTTCTGAATTTGCTATATTTTAATTTTGTATCGTTTATGTACTTATAATAATATAATTAAAATGAAACTTTTGACTATTTACTTCTTGTTTATCAAAAGTATCAAATAATATGTATTTATTTTTCAGTATTATATCCAATTAATACTGTAATATTAGAATGGAAACAGTTTCAAGTAACAAAGAACATCTTTCTCGCTCAATTTTACGTCATAGGTAATGAATATAAAGCGTGTAACAAAACATATGATATTGGTAAGTATATTTATTATATTAATTCATTCATTTATAATTGTAACATTGATTAAACTTAATATATGTCAAACATTCCATTGTTAAAAATTACTTACTTTGAAAAAAAAAATAATAATGAAAATTGTACTATTAACAGCAAACAAGTTATACCAGTTGATTTGTATTTTATAATAGAACCATTAAGAAGTAAATTCTTACAAATTGATGTTTAATACTTAAAAATTAGACGTTTTATAACGTTATTTAACTTACAATTTAGTGTAAAAAAAAGCATCAAATATTCTTACTTTTAACCTGTTTATTGGCATTTTAACCAGCTTAAAAAAAAAAAATTCTCTATTACCGCTCTGACTTGTCTTATTTGCCCTGTAGTTATAAATCGTTTATACGGGATTACGTCAGTCTGTTACAGGAAAGTGATTACCATACTCTATACAGGAACTAAGTAAACCCCTAACAGGCCTCTGTGTTTTCTTTATACGGCTCACACTTGATGATACGTCAATGACAGGACCTTTGGCGTTATTATAATACGAATAAGTGATTTAATTTCACGTCAAATAAACTGTTATTTCATTCAATGCTCTATTTTACACGTTAAAAACGATTAAAATATTCCTAATATACAGAAATTTAATAAGATATAAGATCTATTAATGTATGTATTTTATATTAAATCTAATTTCCCATCAATCATTTTTTTAAATCTAAGTACAGTGTAATAAATCATTTGAAGATTATAAGATTAACAACTCTAAAACATAGAAACACATGACAAAGAAAAATGATAATTTATTACAGCGAAATGGACGTTTATGTTTTGACACATACAGTATTATTAAATGAATTTAATTTTCATTCAACAAAATATTATTGTTTAGTTCCTTGAAGTGATTCTTGGACTGTCATTTTATTTTTCTAATGACAAAATGAATAGATACAAATGTATTTTATTTACCTTATTTGTTACCATTTCTAAACATTAGTATTGTTGTCTAATTCAATCTATATATATAAATATATTAATTAGTATTAAGATAAGACTTAGTTTTCTTATTTAGATACAGATTTTTCGCCAGAAAAACATGGTCGTATGTAGAATTTTTAGGCCTATACGTTATTTTGAATATGTTACATTTATGCAATAATTAAAAACGATTTAATAGATTTTAAATTAACAAGTACAGGATGAACTGAATCGAAATCAATAACGTATGCAACTTTTTCCTGTTTACAAAAAATTCTCCTTCAAGCGTATAGAAAGTTTACGTTTCTAATACGTTTTTCTGTCGTACAGGCTACAGTTTTCACTTTCAATTCCATAGTTATACGGTCATTGTTCTTTCTGTAACTAAACAGATACAATAAAAATCATCTAAATTGAAATTATCACACATTTTTTTTAACGAGAAACAAATATTAACCAGGTTGCGGCCGAAGTTTTCATCTCTCAAACGTAAACGTCGAACGTCGAGCGCCTCTATCTCGTAAAGTGACGCCGTTCAACGTTCGACGTTCACGTTTTAGAGATGAAAACTTCTGCCGCAANTTATTGTCTAATAATAGTTTAAATTATTATTACTTTTTAAAATCCCGAGATTGTCATCTAAAGAAGTGAGGTATGTCAAACTCGTAACTCGTAACAAAACAAATACATTTGTAATTTTATATATAAAGTAAAATTATGTTGAATAATTAATCTCTCTTTTTCGTAGGGTAATTTCTAGATTCCTCTTTAATTATAGTATAGAATAGATAAACAGGTATTTTATAAAATGGCGCTAATGCGGCTTTGTAAGTGCGTTATCTTCATTTTAAATCTTCCGGTGTAGCGCTTAACTCGTGTGATGATCGACACGGCAGTCAATAATCATTTGCTGACATTTTTTGGTTGGTTAGAACACGCCCAAATGTCACGTCGGTGTGGAGGATGGGTCAATTACCTCCTATGTAATTCCTCTTTCCGATTGGTTCTTGAATTCTTAAAAACATATTCTTGTTCTCGCCTCGTTTCCTTATATATTAACGACACACCTCGGTCGAATTTTTTTCATATTTTTCTTTTTAAATAAAATAATCATCGTCTTAACCTTTTTTCCCCCTTGTAAATTTCTTCCGGATGATATACGACACATCATAATAAAATAAAGTATAATTGTTTTCGTATAGACAAAACTCGACTCGTGTAAATCATCTCGATAGTTTTATCAGTTAAAATGATCGTAATTTATGGATGTATTATCTGATGTTTAACTCCTGTAAATATTAGCGAGGTTACGGCCGAAGTTTTCATCTGTCAAACGTGAACGTCGAACGTCGAGCGCCTCTATAAGATAGAGGCGCTCGACGTTCGACGTTCACGTTTGAGAGATGAAAACTTCGGCCGCAACCTCTGTATTAAGTGTAGTATTGATATTATGATCTCCGGGTATTTAATTAAATTGAATATAAATAAACATCAAACACATTTTCTTTTATTCTAATATGAAATTACATTGCACTTTTCTTCAATACTTATATTTAATATATCGTAATTAATTATTTCTAGGAACATTTTCTTGTCTGGAAGGAAAGGTAACATTACAAAGGAGACTCGGTTATTATTTGATCAATCGTTTTGTACCCAGCGTATTAATAGTTGTGATGTCATTCGTAACATTTTGGATCCCAGCTACGGCTTATCCCGCCCGAGTTACTCTAGGAGTAACTTCTCTTTTAACTATCGTAACTCAACAGTATCACAATACAAAGTTCTCGGTTTCATACGTGATTGCTCTTAATGTCTGGATGCTGAGTTGCATAGCATTTGTATTCTTCAGTCTACTGGAATATGCTCTGGTTATTTCTTTCTTGGATAAACAGCGGGAGATTAAAGTAAGTTAAATTATATATAACATTCTATATTCTATTAAAACAGAATTCATCAATAAATATACTCTTTCAGGAGAATAATGCTGTTGCTGTTAAACAAGAAACAAACAATCGGAGACCTTGGAATGGTCCTATAGTAGTGATTAGCCACGCAAAACTCGATAAAATTTGCAGAGTTTTGTTTCCTGCTCTGTTCGTGCTCAATAGTTTTATTTATTGGTTGGTATACGCAAAGTAAAAGAAATTAATTACAATTTATGTATTAAAATTAATACATTCAAAAATTATTCGTCAGCTGTTTCACGAATATCCGTCCAATTCTTTAAGAAAAAAATAATTAACGTGACGAATACGAGTAAATCGCAAGAAATGTCACGTTATACCTTATTGCACGTTCCCAGAAATACTGTTTTAAACCTTATTTATCATGTAAATTATCACTTGTCATTTTATATTTTACTGTTTAAAAATCTAAACAATACCTTTATAAGTTATATTTTTTGTGAAATAATACATTAATGTAGTCTTTTATTTTATAATTAATTTAATTTATTAAATATAGATGTTTTGTTAGATCAATATATATCAATTTTCTACAATGATATAGAGCTCAATTTTTCTATAAATATATATCAATTTAATCTTTCAATCGATTCTTTAGTAAATGTTGTAAATAGCATTAATGTTTAATTTGTATATTTGTTATTATAATTTCTCAGGTATTTATGTAAATTCTTATTCTTCCTCATCTCATTCCTATTTTTAAGATTTATTATAAAAAACAGGCCATTATTTATAGTAAAAGTTCCTTAAAATGTCCTTGTTCTTATTTCCTTTACTTGTGTTCTTGGCCTTTTAAGCTATTAACTTGTATACATCCTTTTAATATATATATATATTGACTTCTTATTAAATCACTTGTATCTTTCCAAATAAAAAAAAAAAATTCTTCTTAATTCAATGGTTTTCAAGCAAATTTTTCTTAAATCTTATAAAATCAAAACAATTAATTCCACATATCTGTATTTTCCTATTTATTAAACTATTGCTCAATAATTGAAAACTGTGATTTAACATTTTTAAAGATGTTCCTGTTAATAAATCTCCCCTATTTATTAATTAAAACAACTTTTATTCACTTTCAATATGTTTACTGTTTTTTTTTATAATGTTTAAATTTTATTTTAATCACTTTTTTTCTTTTTTACTGTTTAAAATGAACTTGTTTTCTTTATAAGATCTCTTGTACATGTCACTACCAAGTGCAATTGTATCAGCCAAATGTATTATTAAAAGAAAACTGTAACACCAAATGTATCTTGTTATCTCCAACCTGTTACAAATTTCATGTATATTTTAACTATAAAGTAAAATAATAAAATATTTAAAAATTCTAAACAACATTTTTACTATGTAAAATTAACATTGTCCATCTTTTTATCCTTGAATAAAAGGTAAATTTTTATAGAAGTTATAAAACATAATGGTCATGTTTATCAGTTTACTAATAAAGCAATTTCTTTTGTATAAATCCAGGACAAATGTCAAATGGTTAAGATGGCTCAAAAGATATTTCTGTCCTCTGTTGACCCAGGAAAGACAAATGACACATATAGTCTAAGGTCATTTATTGGTGAATGATTCCATAAGATGATCCATTTAATCAAGAATAAATACATTATAGAAAAATGATATTATATTCATATTTATGATTATATAAACTAACTTTTTTTTTAAGTCAAATTTAAATTATACATATAAATTCCTGGATTCCATCATTATATAAGTATATAAAATAACAAATTAGTTACTGTTAAAGGTTGACTGACCTTGGTTAACACGCACTTCTCCACGAATCAGAAAGTGGATTAACGAGTTTACTCCTTAGTCCCGACTTCA
Source organism: Centruroides sculpturatus (assembly GCF_000671375.1). NCBI lineage: Eukaryota > Metazoa > Arthropoda > Arachnida > Scorpiones > Buthidae > Centruroides > Centruroides sculpturatus. Next base: position 369,110 of record NW_019384817.1, read on the forward strand.
TTTTGCTTACAGAGTTGTTAGGAAGTGGACGAACCGAATTGGCCGGTCGAGAAATTTAACAAAATAATAATAATAATACGGGAAGAAAAAATGTCGACGTAAAACTTACAGGTTAGTAAATTCTTCTTATATATTTATATATAAAAATTTAAAACTTTATAACATTTTATTACTATTTACGAACTAGACATTTTCAATGAGTAACATAGCTAATAATACAATCGACCCCCCCTATAACACTGTTGATTAATCCGTTTTATATGAATTCCATGTTGTACGAGTCACTTAGATTTTACAAATTCATAGCCCGGCACACGTATTTGTAAAAATATAAGTGACTCGTACAACGTGGAATTCATATAAAACGGAATAATCAAAACAGTGTTATAGGGGGGTCGACTGTAATATGCTACAATCTTTCCTAAAATTAACTATTATATCATGACAAAAAGAGGAAACTATATTATAAATTTATAGAAAAACCATTAAAGTAAAAAGTTAGAGATTTTATTAAAATGAGAATATAAAATCTCGGTTTCTATTTACTTTAATAGAAGCGGCACTACCTCAAACAGAGATAAAACACGTTGGTAATTGTATATTTTAATAAATTTCGTCCTTCTGTATTATAGTACCAAGCAGTAGAATCACACGAAGGACATAAAAAAATAGGGTGTGGTGAGAATACTTTCATTCGCCTCTATTTGTGCTCATTTTGTCCATCTTAAAATTCTCCGGAAACCAGTTCGTGGTAGAGAAGTTTTAAAGTAATCGATATTTTCTATTAAGGTTAAACATTTATAATTTTCCCATAATTTTTTACCATTTTTTTCAAAGCATAATAAAAAAAATATATATATATATATATATATAATAGAACTGGTTGAAATTTTAGAGGAATTTCTGTAGAAATGGGCACGCATTACTGAGTACCGGTACCAATTTTAACAATGACAAGATTAACTATAAATTAGATTGATACTTTTAACTTTTGAGTGCTTCTTATTTTATTCGTTTTGAAGGTCTTCGAGGTTCGATGACCGTAATTTTCTTCAAGTCATTGATATTTTAAAAATCCTGTTGATTTTCCATGTCCTCAAGCTCAAGAACTATTTTTAAAATCAGTTAAAAATTTTCTTTTTTTTTTTTTTTATTTCGATGAATATTTTATGGGACAGGAAGTGATAAATTATATCTTAACCCCGAAAATGTTTTCATTATTCTATCAAGGTTTAGATTTTTATTATTCACGAATGCCTAATTTGGGTTTTTCTAGCTTCCAGTTATTTTTTTTTTTTTAAGGTTAAAAGAAACCAGTTTAATTCAAAGTATAAATGTAAATTTTGTTTCTCCTTCTCAAGGTAAAACTCTTAAAGATTACGAAGAGAGATGACAAAGAAATATTAATTAATTTATATTAAATGGAATGTCTGTAAACTTGTTTCATTTTTTTTTGTTAAAAATATATTGTTAGTCCTTGAACGGTTTTTTTGTCTTCTGCTGTAAACGATGATAGTTTTGCATCATAAATCGGGGTAAACGATTTTCATTACATTCAAAAAACAAATAAGAAATAATTTACTGAACTTAAAACATGAAAACGAACCAAATAGGATGGAAAATTACAAACGATATGGCAACAGGACAGCTCAGAAAGTAACAGAGGCCTGGAGCAAAATACATATTGAGGACCCATAGCAAATTAAACTAAAGGAAGTAAATAGAAAAAGTATTTTATAGGACTCTTCTTCCTTAAGCCCAGAGCAATTTACTCCTTTTTCTCCTCTCTGGACATTCCCGAATATATAATTGTAAGATAACAAATGCTTTATTGTCATATATGCATTAACGCAATATATTGACAATTGTGAATGTTAGTAAGTTCAAATAAACATTACACTACGGGAAAACAGTAAAATAGAAAGTGTAGTATATCGAAGACAAAACCTAATACTTAATAGTACAGATTTAATATTCATATTTTTATAGGTTACATTTTCATTGGCCTATTTTCCTTTCAGGAAAACTGTACAATATCCATCGATGAATCTTACCTATTTAAACTTTCTTTTGAAGTTTTTTTTTTTCATTGTTATCAGTTTACGCAATTCATATTAATGCTCGATCATCTCGGAGATCGAGCACAAGGAAGAATCGATACTAAAAACAAAACTAGGAAATAGAACGTATACGTCAAGGGGGGAAAAAACGGTTAAATGTTAATTGTTGGATGCGTTTACGCTTTGTGAATTCGAAAGTCAAAGGAATTGACGTTTTGACAAAGAACCAAAGAAAGTCAAAAGATTTAGGGCAATTTGAGCGTTTGACTGATTCCAGACGTGATGAATTAAATGAACGATTTGAAATTTCCGCATGTCGCTTATCCAACAGAGGATGGCAGAAAATATCTTTTATGCTGTTTAAACAAAAATTGATGTTCTTTGAACTTTGTTAAGAGTTTATATCTTCAAGCATCGTTTAACAGAAATTTCGAATATGAAAGGTGTGAAAATAAAAAAAAAAAAGATGAGCTATTAAAAATCGTGTTGTTTTCGTTAATCCGAAACTTTTAAAGACGAAATTAGGACGTTGTTTCTTATTTAATGCACGTTTAAACTCGTCAGATGGGTTATAAAATGGAATGTTGCTAAAGTCGTGCCCTTTCGGATGACTGAATGACATCGGCGGAACAACTACAAACTAGGACAAAAGTTAATTCGATTCCCGATCAGATACCAAAACACGTCACGTTCAGTTAAATGTTTCATTTATCAGAATATTGACGGATGATTTCGTAGGGTGTATCGAATTTTTTTCTATTTATTTACTCTTCGCATCAAACGTTTATCAATTGCTTGGCTTATCAACACGCGTGGCTAATTTGACTAATTGAATTATTGCTTTTCTTTTTATATAGTTGAATTGCCGATCAATCGTAAATCGTCATGGATAGATATCATTGGGGAACATTTCCTGGCCGTCCCATGGATCACGAAACCAGAACACCCATGGCTTGGCATTATAGAGATAGAACGCATCCACACTGGGATTACAGACCCTCTTCTCCATCTTTAAGTTCGACTTCAACAGATTTTCAGGACAAAGCACCTATAATGCAAGATCGTCGATACAGAAATACAACACTGAGATCAACGAGAAGTGTTCCGGCCTTAAATTTGATGTCCGAATCGTGCCCCGTACACTCTCAACTTCCACATCCACCCGGTGATAATCTTCGGAGGTATGGTTCCATGTATGACATCAGAGCACCACCTTATTATCCCGATGAAAATGACATGGCACAAAATCTAGAAAAGAAATCTTTCCACGGATCTATGCCTTCGATACCACGTTTTCCACATCATCATCCTCCTCATCTACCTCCTCACTTTGTCCCTCCCGTGCCACGTCCATACAATCCTTACTTGTATCATCCAATGGGAGCGGATCCATTTTCGTACAGAATGTTTCCTCCTGTACTAAATTCCAAGGATCCGAATGATTATAAAATTTTTATGCCGGGATTTATTCCGAAGAATATGTCTGATCCTTACAGTATGGATCAAGTATGTTGCAAAGGACATCTTATAGTATTATGGGTTATATTGGGTGTTGTTACCATAGGAGTGATATTAGGTATTGTATTGGGAGTGATGTTGACATGATATCTGTAGAATTCATTTTGATATTTGTAAAACTTTCATTAAATTTCTTTTTATTTTTGAGAGAGATTCATTTATATCTAAAATACAAACATAAAAAGTTGCCAATTATTTCAATCTACCCTTTTAATTACTAAATATACAATTACTTGGTTAAATTATTAAAATTATAAGAGAACACACAAGAAAAAAACTTCAAAAAAATAAATACATAAAGCAGTTTTTAATTAATTCAGCATAAAAGACAACTTTGTTGTTAACATTTATATATTTTTTTTAAACCTAACTTTTAGGCTTTTATTTCTTATACAATTTAAATTATATAAGATTATATAAATAATAATTTATAAAATTTTTATTAACAATAATTTTTGAATGTCTGTTTAAAATGTAGTTATATGTAAAAATCTTATGACACTAAATGTTTTTTTTCTACAAACTATTTTAAACAAATAACATAATTACAAATACATATTTATATAATAGATTTTCCTATAAGAAAAGTTCATACAAAAACGTTTTTACGCTACTAACATTTCAATGATACAATGATCAATACAATTATGATATTTATAAGAATATTTTCCTGAGTTTAACAATAAAAAAGATCTTATTTGTGCCAATTAATAAAAATAATTTTTTTTTCCTTTCAGAATATACAAAATTTGAAAGTAAGAAACAATTTTTTAAATAAAAAAAGAAATATTTTAAAACAGAACAAATTGTTTATTTCATTTAACTGTACATTATTTATACATGTTAAATAATGATATATATATAAATTTCTGAGTAATCATAAAATTAATCATTTTTGTTAGTGATTGTTCCATCTTGATGACTGGATAAACCACAAATTTCATTTTCAATGTTCTTAAGAGCCCAGTGATGTTCACAAATTTCTAATGCTTCCCATTCTGCCTGTTAGGTAAAGTGAAATATGTTTTCATTTGTTTATAAACAAACTGTACTAACATTTACAGAATCTAATTTTTAGAAAAACTCGAAAAGAAATATTTAAAAACTAATAAGTATATAAATAATCAGTTATTTTTATATTGAAAAATTTTTTATAACAGCTACCTTGAATGCCTGTTTTGGATCCGGTGGCATGGCCATGGCGGCTCCGGACATCTGATCCTGCATGGCACGGGTCTGATCGGCGGCTAGTATAAAAGCGTAATGACGACATTATTATGGTGATTAAAACATTTTAAAAGTTTTCATTGATTTAATTCTTAAATACTTTCGAATAAGACTTCATTTTTCTTAGTTAATCAAATCTAATATATACAAAATTTCTGTATAAAAATTTAGGTTTCCTAACCAAAAAAAATCATAAAAATAAACAGACTGAAAAATCAAAAAATTAACACCAAAATTATATCAATTTTATGAAATCTTAACTTACAACACCTAATCATGATTTACACTAGAATTTCCAATCAGAATGAAAGTTTGAAAGGGTGTGCATGAGCAAATTAGATACATATCATATATACTTGTATAATATTTTAACCAATTGAAGAATTATTTAGTAAATACAATGATTTAAAAATTCTTGAAAATATTTTCACTATTATTTTCAAAACTTTCCAAATATAAAAAAATTTATTAAAAAAATAAAGCATATATTACAGGGATCAATGGAAAATATCCTTAAAAGGGAATCAATACATGAAAAAGGTTGGAAACCCAATTTGCACAATATCCAAATGGCACGATTTTAATTTAACAGCCAGAAAACTGTATCAAAATTTCATTTTACACAATAGAGTTTCATAAAATTTTCCATTCCTAATTCTTTGCTCATCTAGATACAAAATTGCATGAAATAGAAAAATACTCTCTCACTGAAAACTGAACTTCATTTTATTGAATTTCAGGGAATCAAATAAATCTAAATTCTTTGTTCTTTTATTAGTTACTTCAAATACTGAAAATTCAGCCTTCAGTGTCTTTAGATTTAATATTAGGTTTCTTCATGTTCTTGAAAAAACCTATAAATTGATTATTTTATATATTCATTTAGAGCATTGTCTTGATTAATTGTTTCTGTCTCCAATATATTCATCATTAGAATCTGTTTCCATAAAACAATTTGGATACATTCTGGACAATATTTTTTCCAGGTAAATTAATAATATTTAGTTTTGAAACTAGTGGAAGTACACTAGAGTATGAGAAGCCATTCTTCCAACTCTAAAATGTTTTCTCAATTTTTGTCTCAAATTATAGATGTCAAGCACAATAAATGATAAAATAATTAAAACCTGGAACAAAATTAACATCATATAATAAACAAAAGTATCCTCACTATTACAGCTTAATACAAACTTCAACACCAAGAAATACCAAACAGTATACTCAATATCAGAAAATTTATAAAAAAGTAAATATAAATTTACAAAATTTTTGATAATGGATTTTACTGAGAAAAAGTATCAATGTATTCAATAAACCATTTAGAACAAAATGCTGGAATCAAAAAATTAGTAATGGAAATGACAAGATTTTCAACTAAAAAAAGAAATGATTTATTATTTTTTCAAAACCGCAATGCAGCGTAATAATCAACACTTGGCATAACTCATTCATTTATTTCAGTTTTTGTTGACAAAAATATAAAGATACAACACGGTTTCGAAATATGAAATGATTTATTGTTTCTTTATCAACAAATGTATAAGATACAGAATAAAATTTCATTTTCATTCATTTTATAATGGTTGATAGAAAAACAGAATCTTGGAATCTATCCCTGTATTTCCCATATAAATATCAGTCTCAATTTACATAATTTCAGATTTACATGGAACCAATCTACCTTGTAAATCAAGGGTTGGGTGTAATATATTATATATTGGGTGTATTGATGTTTAGTTTAGTAAACAAAGTATGCTAAAATTTAATCATAAATTATAAAGTTCTACATAGTGAAATTTCAAAGTTTTAAGAGTGTTCTTAAGCACCAAAGTAGTTTTATGCATTTTTTTAAATCTGACTCTATATGATCATAGAGTCTTCTACTGATCTTGTTACCCCATTCAATACTTCAATAATTTAAATGTTTTTTCAGCTTAAGAATACTTAAGCTGAAAACTTCCCATCAACATTTTTAACCGAAAGAGAATTTAGCATAGTCAGCAATTTACTAACAAAGAAAAGAAACAGATTGTCAATAGTGGAACGTGGTGATTTAAGATTGCTGATGACAAATATGGCACCAAATATCAAAAAATTAGTGTCATTACACCAAGCTCAGCCCTCTCGCTAATAATATTATATTAATTTTTTTTAACAACATACAGTACATATGTTAATCAAACTTTGAGCAACACACCAATATTGTTAATATCTTTTAATAAAGTAATTTTAAAAATCTGTCCTAGTTTTTCAATATATAATATAGTATACTTCACCTAAGAGGGGCACCATTGAATTATTGTTTGAAAAAGTGGGCTATGACCCAAAAAAGTTGTAAAACCATGGGTTACATTATTGATTTCAAGAATGGGAGTCGATGTGTTTTTCTGAAAAGGGAGTGGCAAGTAATTTTTCCTCAAAAGGGGGTAATAGGCCCAAAAAAAGTTGGGAACCTATGATTTAAAGGGTCTGCTATTTATAGGTAAATATTACAGATGTCCTATTTGAAGAGTCTGGGGATTGTAAAAATGTCTGTTAAGTACAGGTGTCTGTTATTTGAGATTGTCTGTTAATAGAGGTTTCACTGTATAATTACTGTAGTGATATTAGACCCCCCGAATGCAGTCTTGTCAGCCCAATTCAATCTCTTTACTAGCAGCAATAAAAGTAATAAACAAAGGGTTGTAAAAAGTATGGAGAAGTACAGCCTAAAGGCTTTTAGCTGAAAGACTACAGTCGACCCCCCTATAACACTGTTGATTATTCCATTTTATATGAATTCCATGTTGTACGAGTCACTTAGATTTTACAAATACGTGTGCCGGGCTATGAATTTGTAAAATCTAAGTGATTCGTACATGGAATTCATATAAAACAGAATAATGAACAGTGTTATAGGGGGGTCAACTGTATTAAGAAGTTATCTATAGTATAATCTATATTATATATAGACTACTCTACAATATATATTGCTGGATGTACAGTATATTTACATGTTCTTTTATTTATTGTACATGTTTGGCTTCTAAGAATGTTAAAGTTTAAAATTTAAAAGTAAAAAAAAAAAAAAATGTTCTAAATTTCAAATACTATAATGGATAATGAGAGATTTGAATGCTGTAAGGGATAACAAAAAATTCAATTTGATAAGATTAAAGAGTTTTTTTGAATTCTTCTCACTTGAAGAGGATTTTAAATGAGACCTGTAGTGATATTGGATTCTCTACAATTACATTAATAATAAATTTTAGAAATTCAGAAAAACAATTATGCAGATAATAATGCCAACATGGAAATTGTTACATTAAACAAATAGTCATTATTTTTAATGTATTTGTCAACTTGACTTCAAATGTTAATGATATCAATCTTATATGTTATGATTAGAACCTTTATGAATTATAAATAACAAATTTTCATACTGTATAAAACTACTCATTCACAAAAAATATGCTATTTTAGTGATGACTTCAGTAAAAAACAGAATTTTCTACAACATTTTACCAATTCTACTCACATAATAGATTTTTATTTGGAGGAGTAAAAAATACAACCTTTCATAAATTTCTCAAAATTTAATAATTTTGAATTAACCAGAAATAGATTAATCAAAAATACAAAAAAAATCTAACAAGTATGTCTGATGCAAAGATAACTTGAAAATATTTACTTCAATGTAATTTTATAATAATCAAAATATAAACAATAATCATCATCAGAATAAAAAAAAAATTTTAATGAAATTGATAGAAAATATTACCATTATTTTCACCAAGAACAAGAGCATAGATGCTTCTCAATCCAAACACATTCAAGAAATACCAAGAAGCTGAGCTGACCCTATTATAAATATGAAATAATCTTTAAAAATATTGAATATCACATACAAATATATATAAACAGCATAATATAAAATAACTTTTTTATATTTTTGGGTGAATTATTAATCTAAACATACTAAATAAAACAAAAATTTCCATTATAAATTATTGTGACTATTATAAAATCACTAATAAATAGTTCATACTTTAATAATCTTTAAAGAAACACTTTATATTGAGTGATTTAAATTTATGACAGCTGTAAAATCTTTATTATTAATAAAACAAAATAGTAATAATAATTTAAATATCCAAATGGTATTATCTAAAACATTTTTAGCATTACATTTTTTTATATTGAGATTATTATTTAACTATTAAAACAAAGTAAGAATTCAAGTCAAATCTTTTCATTAAACATATGTTTATGTTACTAAAAAATGTCTTTACCCATTCTTTTCAAATTGCAGGAGTTTTCTAAATAACAGATTTGCACATACAGTAATACTATTGAAATTTGTCATTAATAATCAAAGAATTTACACCTAAATTTTTTAGAATAATAATAATACTGTTACTTTCTTTTTCCACTAAATCTATCTCAAAAATTCACTTTAAATATAGAATTGAAGAAGATTAAATAATATCTAATTTAATATTTATAATATGGCAATTATTCAGCCTTTAGTTTTTAAAATAGTCAAGAAAAGCAGTACATTCTGAGTATTTTCATTATATAATATCATATAATTGTGCACTATCATATCATGTACACCAAATATTGTATGCCCATGAGGATTTCCTACCTTTAAGAGATACAATGAAATCAGAGATATAAAATAAACTGTAAGGATTACATTTATTGCAGATTAGAATTAATATATTTTATAGACAATTTTTACCTTATATAAACATTTTAAAACATATAATATAAATTGCTTTTCCCTGGAAGCCAAATTTTATTTATTAACTTTAGATTGTCTTTAGCTTTTACTTGGGAATATTTGAAAGTGGAATGTCAGTTAGAAAACCAACAAAATTAAATTTTTAAAAATTCAAAAAATTTTAAATATTGTATTTCAGAAAACTTGACTTCCAGGAAAAAGCAATTCCTATACTAAAATGTAGCAATCAAAGCACTTTCCAGCACAGGAATAGATATCTGATAAATGTTAGTCAGACATCAATTCCTCTGCTGGCATTTCTGAGTAATGAAAAAAACTCTTCCTGTATGTTGTTAGCTTTAATTTAACTATCACTTTATAGATGACAAAGCTTTTTATTGTTAAGTGATGGCCTTGTATATTTTATCTTTCTTGAAGCTGTGTATTTGGTTGTCTTTTTCCAATTTTCTTTCATGTTGTTTTTGGCTATAAATTTTTGCAGCACCTCTATTGCTTCTTGAAACATTGTATCTCATATGTCTCACAATTGTTTGTGATCCATTTTCTTTTTGATTAATGAATGGTTTCAATTTTTTCTTTTTCTTTTGAAACCTCCTCTTTTCATTCCTGCCTCAACTTATCAATTTCATCTTCTTTTCTTCTGTTTTTCAGTTGTCCTTTTACAGTCTTCAAGATAACTCTGGTAACACTTACATGTACCTTGTGCTAGGACGATAAGTTTTTTATAATATGCACTAGATGGGAGTTGTTTTAATACTATCTTAGTTAATTGGGTGTTCTTTCTATGTGTAATTTGCCTTCTGTTAAAGCCCTGCTAGAAACAGAGAATTGGTATTCTATATCAGCTTTACTATGATACAAAGTTAATACTGTGATATACAAGCTGTAACTATAATCATCCTCTGTACACTTTCTGTATATCTCATCCCAAAACATATTCATATGATAATGTCCTAGTACATTTTTTGTTTTTACCAGTTGAATGAGCTTCCATTCATCTAATAGGATCTTCAATTTCAATTGACAGGACTCTTTGTCATGCTCACTTCTTGCATTTTTTCTCAATTCAGTTGAGTCTCATGGTCCAAAGTAGCTCAGAACATAATGTCCTTTTTTTATGTGACATATCTACTGTCTGAAATATCATATGACTGGACATCCTTTAAGAACTTCTTTGCATGTACTTGTTCCAATCCTTTAATGTAGCTTTCACTGCACATGTGTGAGTAATTTCTTCAAGAGGACACACTCTTAAATCTGCAAACAATTATTTTGCATTAACATGTCTGGACATCTTTTTCAGTTCTTTTAATACAGCAGACTTGCATGCATATCCAGCTGAAGTTTGAAAAAACTCAACCATATCAATGTACAACTTGTGTATCAGGTTCATCATGCTAAAACTTATCAGTAAAACTGTGAATAATGCTGCTGATGACTCAACAAAATTCAGTTCTGCTTTCATAGTAGAAGTCTTCAAAAATTTTGCTACTTTCTGATAGGAAATGCTTTTTATAGCATCCTTCAAGGAAAAGAAACCAAAAATTAAACTGAATACAGACTTTTAGAGATTACTTTAAAAAAATAAACAAAGAGAAAATAGACTAGTTATGAAAAATTTAACATGAGATGGTGGTTGTCATCATCTCATGTTAAATTTAATAATTAGAAATAAACAAACTTAATTTAGAATATTCTAGAAGAAAGTATCAGTCTGGAGCAGAACTCAAACCTGCAACTCCTGTTTAGCATGCAGATATGTTGCCAATTATGCTACCCAGACCGCCACTGATCTTCACTTTCAGATTAATTTAGCTATAACAATATTGGTCAATCAAGGAACCAACTAGAGATGAATTAGTGAACTCAGCTGACTTTTGCTTTTTATCCCAGCATGATATACATATAAAAACAAAAAAACAACTCAACAATTTAAATGCAAATTGAAAATATGTTCATATCTAAATTACTTAAGTCTGGAAGTAAAGATCAGATGTAAGCCCAGGTAACATAACTGGCAATGTATATGCATGATAAGCAGAAGTTGCAGGTTTGAGTCCTGCTCCAGACTGATCCTTCCTTATAGTATATTCTAAATTAAATTTATTTATTTTTAATTACAAAATATGACATAAGATGATAACTTAATCACCTACCTCTAACTGAATTACTTTTTGATTAATTAGCCTTAAGTAATTTGATAAAGAAGCCAGCTGTTTGTTTGGTATTTAAAGTAATTATCAAGTTGGTTATTAAATAAAACTTTTTATTTTTGCAGAATTTGATTAGTATTGAATATGAAATAATGGCATTACACAGGCCTTTAATTATTTCTATTAAATAGATTGAAGGAAAAATATCATCCCAACAGATAAGAGGAACAGTACACTATATGTGAGGGCTATTGGCATTGCCAATGGAAAATCCATTTTAACTTCTTCATATGTAATAAATATTACATAACAAAGCCAACACTTTGCCTTCCCAGATTATAACTCTTCTATTAACTTCCATCAACATTTCACGATCTTTAGTAAAAAGATTATTTTTGAATCAAATTACATCTGTAAGCCTAGATTACATCAAACATTTTGCATGTATATGGTTTTTTCCCCTCCAAACTATTTAATAGGAACAATTAAGGCCCTATGTATGCACCAAGAGCTACTAGTGATTGCATTACTTTCAAGCATACTGTTATTCACATTGTCAATCTAAAATTAATCTGTAAATCATTATAATAATAATAATAATAATAATAATAAATTATGTATTAAAAATAATTACCATGATGCATCCAATGACATTAATTCAATTCCTCGTTGTAACATTGGTTTGAAGCGTAAAGTTAATGGAAAGGGAACTTTAGCTGTAAGGAAAAATAAATACTTAAAATAATCATTAATAAAAGATCATTTCAACATTTTACTGTTACTGATATAAAGTTTTTANTGCATCCAATGACATTAATTCAATTCCTCGTTGTAACATTGGTTTGAAGCGTAAAGTTAATGGAAAGGGAACTTTAGCTGTAAGGAAAAATAAATACTTAAAATAATCATTAATAAAAGATCATTTCAACATTTTACTGTTACTGATATAAAGTTTTTACTATATTTATGAAATTTTAAATAATAGTATAAATTTTCATAATGATTTCTTAAAGTAATTTACAAATGCAATGTGTAGGTCCACTTCTAAGAAAGAAAATGTTTTCCATATCCTTACAAAATATTAGTCTTCAAGTATTTGTTTAAAAAGAATTAAGATTTGTTCTGAAATAAAAAGTCTGAATAAAGTAATAAAGTATATATTTAGAATAGCAAGTAATTTGGATATTATAGAAAATATTAAAAAATGAATTTTTGAAAAATGAAGAAAGGACTAATAAAAAGTATTATTGTTAGAATATTATAAACATAAAAAAAAAAGGAAAGGAATTAGATTCTTAGACACAAATTTCATATGTACTAACTACATAGAATGAATTAGGAATTACACTAACAGTAAACAGTTTACTGGTAATCAGGGAGAAAATGCATCAGTAATTATACCAGTAATTTGATATTTTATACCAGTAAATATGAATTAATAGGTAGATATGTAATAATTTTTGAAGCCAAATATTTATTTATTTGGATACATTTTTATATATTAAAAACAGGAGCGTCAAACATTTTTATTTAAACCAGGGCTTCTTAAACTATGGGTTGCGACCCCATTTGGGGACGCTCAGCAAAATCTTGGGGTCACGAAATTTTAATGCAAAATATTGAAAATAATTTTTGAGAGTTTGAAAATGACACGCTTTGTGTCATAGGTTTCGTGAGTTCCATTTTGTGTCACTTTTAGTGCAGCGAGACAACAATTTAGCAACACTGATTGTAGTGTGAACTAGAGTAGTATTGTCACTTTTCAGTGTACTGTATTCAGTTGTCTTTGTTCCATTGTAACACAAAAGTGAACTGTGTTACAATGGAACACAGTTCACTTTTGTGAACTGTGTTCCATTTTTTCCACCTCACTTTTTGCAAATTTGTATATATCTTTATTTTATATATATATATTTTTGGGGGGGGATGCGAAAAAAATTACAATCATAAACGGGGTCGCGAATAAAAATAGTTTAAGAAACCCTGATTTAAACCATAAAAGTAGTTTATGTCATTTATCTTTTAAATTATTACTTTACATTTCTTTACAATATTTAAAGTATCATATAACAGCATTATTCTGGACAGTTTGGAAATTTGTTTCTTAACATAACATCTAGAGCACAATAATGATTTTAGTTGACAAAATGAAATACATTGAATGTGAGAGCCAATTTTTAATCACAGTAATGTAAGATTCCAATTTTACTCTCTACTGTGAAATAGTTATGATACTGTCAAAGAAGGGCACACTCAAAACTATCAACATCCATACAGTTCGAATAAATGTTGAATCCCTTTCCATGAGAAGCTAAATTGCCTACATTACTCTAGTGAGTCATTAAACAAAATACTGATTGGCTATAATTAATGAGTCCAAAATCTACAAAAGGCAAAAGAGGGAAAGAAAAAGAGTCCCTGCTGGATACTTGCACAAGATTCCCTTTATGAAGGAAGAAAATTTTAAAATTTTCATTTTGTAAAATTTATGACTTTACCAGTAATAAAAAAGTCAGTAAATTTGCAACCAATAAAATTGATAAATTTTTTAAAATACATATATTTATAACTGGAACTGAAATGTTAAATATATTTAAAAAATGGTCCAGTAGGTATTGCTAGTTCAGTTGCTAAGCAGCAATATTAAGAAAACTGGAAGAAACTAAATCAATCTTTAATATTCAGATTTGAAACTGGAAACTATTTTCAAAATGTCCCAGCTTTGTATTAAATAGATTTTGAATATGAAAAGAGTTCTTACTGAAGATACTACAAAGTAGTTGTAAAGTTTGAAATACTGGCTACTGTAAATTGGCTACTGCATGAATAAGCTGTGTAATGCTACAGCTTATGCAATGCTGTGTTAATAACTTATACTTAACTTAATAAAATTATAAACTCAATTAAATGAGAAAGCATTTTCTATAAACATTAAGTTACCTGGAATTTTAAATGCATTTCTTTTGAATGAATTTAAAAAATGAGAGAGCTGAATATTTATGTAATAACTACTATCAGTAACATTAAAACCATAGCATAATAAAGGTTGTAGACATTTTTATTTTATTGACAAGACTATGTCTTGTTTATAAAATCGCACTGCCAGTCAATATTATCAGCTTAGAGATATGAAGGAGTACCTGTCGAGAGTTGATATTTGGCACAGAGTATTAGGTGCCCAAATCATTTGCGCATAAAAAATTCCAGACTCATAGGTAGTCAGGACCGAGAATAGAGTCAAAATAAAATACAAAATGGCGACCCTCTTCTACAAAAAGGCAAACCAGCCACCTCACCCCACCGAAGTTGGTAGGGGAGAGTACCACCCACAGTCATTCTAAGAAGTGAACTCTGACCTTAGGACTGAACATGTAGTTTCTTCTAGGCTAAATAAAATTTGTAATCTAATTTTGTAAATTTGGGAGTGCTTCAAATGTGATGTTAAAATGGTTTTATGTCATTACAAGTGGGCTTTTTTTAAACATTATCTAGTATAGTAAAATTGTAGGACCAATAAAAATTTGACGTTATATTAGCGTTGTCGTTACATTCGATGACATTATAATCAGGTTAAACTGTATATTGTTTGTGCAAAATAAAAAAATAATTTCGGACGATACAATAGCCACAATTATTTTTTTCAAAAACAGGAACTTTTGGTTACGCATCGACAAAAATTCAACCCGGGCCGAGGCACAACGGAGAGAAATTTCGAAATTGGATGGGTTCATTTCATCAAAAATGCATGGTGGATGACCTTGTGGTCATGGCCAGTGAAGTCTGAATGATCGCACCCAAAAGCAGTGATACCAAAGAAGATTGAAGAATGAGAACGAGACCCGCTTTGAGCGTCAAAGTGAATCTGCTTAGTAGTGAGTCTCCAAGACATAGTCTTGGCCCAAATACGGTTTTGCCGTTTTACTTGTTTAATTCTAAAATGTTTATATTACAATAAAATGCATTTAAAACATTAACACTTAATATATTATACATTATAAAAAATAATAACTGCTATTAAAACATTTCAAAAATCTATTACTTTATTTATATAGATTCATATTTGTTGCACTTAAAAATTTTTTAACTGGAGCAGACAAAAATATTGCTAAAATTTGTTAAAATAGTTTTCAATTCAAATATTACATCAAGTAATATTTATCTTTTACTTATTCAATCTAATAATAATTTCAAACTAATAAAGAACAAATACTTAGTCATATTGTAAAAAATGTAAAACAACAGTAATAGCAGTAATGGAAAACATTTACATACTGGTCACAAATCCTGAAAATGTCCAATTAATCCATCCACCAATCAAAATCATTGGCAGTACATTAGTGAGATTTCCTTTCAACATATCAGTCATCATTGTTGGATCTGTCATTGGATTTTGCATAGTAGGAGAACGTTTCTGAGTTTTAAAATAGCCTGTTTCTTCATTGTTGAAAAAGTGCTTTCTCATTAAAAATGCCTAAAATTAATAAGCAAATATAAGTAAATTCTGATACATTTAATTAAATACTAATAAATTACAAATGCAGATCTTAAAAAATCCTGTATTTGAAAATGAATGATCAATTTAAATAAATTGTATGTATACTCATTATATATTAGTAAGAAATACATTTATGATTTCTGATTGAAAATGTATTATTTTTCTCTAGCTATAATACAGATATGTTGAGTGATTCTTTGTTCCAACATTACCTTTTGGACTCTAAATAATAAATCTTTTTGAAAAAAATTTTGAAAAGCATATAGAAAAAAAAGCATCCCTGACAGATACACATTCCAAAACCTATTTCTCGAATACAGAAAAAGTATTAAACAACATACTTAATTTAATTCAAAATGCATCTATCTGAATATAATAAGTTGAGGCTTTCATTCTAAAGACAGCTGTATTATTAATTGAATTGTTGATCAAAAACACTAATAAAGTCACTTTTATCATGTAGCAATTACCATACAATTACCATTACAAAAATGCTCATACACAATTACTAAAATTCAATCACACAAAATGCTTAACAATAAGAGAAGGCAAGATTCAGTCTCTGGCATGAGACTGAATTTTGATGAGTAGATGAGGTTAGGTTTTTTCAAGGGAATTTTCCAACCAAAAGAACCACTTTATCGAGCAACTGGGGCCGTATATTGGCAATAACACAACAAATGTTGACTTCCAAGTGGTCCAACATCTGTGGTTTATCAGCATGAGTAGGTTAGGTAGGTTAGGTTTTTTCAAGGGAATTTTCCAACCAAAAGAACCACTTTATCGAGCAACTGGGGCTGTATATTGGCAATAACACAGCAAATGTTGACTTCCAAGTGGTCCAACGTCTGTGGTTTATCGGCATAGACTAGTGACTTCACATATCCTCAAAGAAAGTAATCCATAGGTATGAGATCACATGATCGTGGAGGCCAGTTCACAGGTCCATTACGCAAAATTATCAAATGTTTCCTGCAATAAACTGATGGTGTCACGCGCTGTGTGGCATGTTGCACCATCTTGTTGAAACCAAAGCTCTGCCATATCAATACCATTCAACTGACGAATGAAGAAGTCAGCAGTCATGGTTCCAAAAGCGCTCTCCATTGATGGTAACATTCTGGCTGGCATTATCTTTAAAGAAATATGGGCCTCTGATTCCACCTGCCCATAAAGCACAACAAACAGTGACTTTTAATGGATGAAAGTTACTCAACATTTGCAGCAGTATTGCCGATATATGGCCCCAGTTGCTCGATAAAGTGGTTGAAAATTGTTCTTCCCGATTGCGCTTCATTCAAGCCAGCCATGGCGCACATATGCCCGAAATCATGTTTAAACACTAATGACATAAAATTATCTTTTAAATAAAGCCAACACCATGGCCATTAACATTATTTTTGTGTATTTCATTTCATTTTAAATTTGTATACCTCTAAAAAAAAAACACCCTATATATTGAGATTGAAAAAATTTACATTCCTGAAAGGGAAGTTTGTGCAATGCAAAGAATATCCATGGCCAGAATAATATAAATTGAAAACATTCCAGAAAACAAAAATTTTGTGTGTGATAAATTTATGAAATTTACACAGCATTAAAAATATCACATGTACAGTGTATCCACTTAAATAGCTATCCAAGGATTGGTTGGTTGGGTTTGGGTATATGGTACAAGGGCCTTGGTAGACCAAGAACTACTAGGTCTAGACATTTGGATATTTAAATACCCTTTTAATTGTTTTAAGAATCCACAAATCTTTCTATTGTATTTACTGTTTTAGAGTACAGAATATACATTTTATTGCTTGAAGACATGTCATAAGAGATTGAATCTGTCCATTGTCATCTAAAAACATATGTAGAACTGTCTATACAGGGGAAAAAGAGATCTTACCGGCATTGGTTAGCTTAGATTGTGAATTGCAGTGGACACAAATACATGCTATTAAATCACCAAGACATAGACCCATTTTTCTGCCATCTGCAATCAGCACAACATGCAGATAATGTTGCACAATACGA
The DNA here is from genome assembly GCF_000671375.1 of Centruroides sculpturatus. Classification (NCBI taxonomy): domain Eukaryota; kingdom Metazoa; phylum Arthropoda; class Arachnida; order Scorpiones; family Buthidae; genus Centruroides; species Centruroides sculpturatus. Next base: position 387,314 of record NW_019384817.1, read on the forward strand.
GTGATACATGGCATTAAATTTACAGAATGACAAATCACAACTCCTTCAGCACATTTTATGGAACTGACAAGATACTTTTTTTACTAGAACAGAGTAGTTATCCCTTGCTTAATGCAGTTTTGCGTAATGAGGGATTTGATTAACCTACAAAATTAATTGTGGAAATCCCTTTATATATGTAGCAAAAGTTTTAATTAACGTGGCTTTACCAGCCATTTTTACTTAACATAGCTACCATATTTGATTAATGCAATTTTGATATATGCAGTAGCATCAAGGGATACCTGTACATAACCATCACAAGATGCATCACTGGGCAGAGCGTAAAAAAAAGTATTTTAAATAAACTATTAAAAATTTGATTACTTTATTACGAATCATTACATGTTTTATTTATTTATCCAGTTACTTTTAATACAATATTTAAGATTGAAGGACATCATAATTGAAGACCTCTTCCAGATGCCCTTTTAACAATGGTAGAACTTTAACTCTTGGATAAGAATATTGCTTTAACATTTAAAATTAGTATTAATTAGTTCACTTCAAATATAAAGGTTATTAATAGATTTTTTATTTTAGTTTATTAATTGATGTGATTTCTTTTATGTAATTATGTATTAAATTTCAACATTTTATAACTAACCAAACTGGAGAATATGTACCTATTAATAATTTACATTCAAGAAGAACGAATTGTACAGGGTATCTCAAAAGGGTTTCTATACATACAAAGATAAAATGTAACTTTATTCACAAAACATTAAAATGTCAGCATTAAGATTTGTGTCGGTGCATCGACGGAGTAAGGCAAGAGAAAACATGAGTGATCTGACAACGGGGTAACTTCTAGAGGGACTTCCTACGTGGAAACTGGATTCCGTTTAGGTGTTAGACAGACAAAGAAAACCCAGATCATCACACAGTGGCCAACCCATTTGGTTCAAGCACAAGCCAGCATTCAACGGTTTTATTTATTCGGCCACCGGTGGGCTCGATTTGCGTCACCGTACGGATACTTTCGGGACACCCCGTATTTTCTCCAGGTAACGTAGATACCCCATTTTTGATGAATTTCGAAACAGTTTTATAAATAATTAGACTTATTATCGTAATTATTCCCATATCCAAGCAGTAACATTACCATATTTTATTTATAAAAGTTTTTAGTAGTGTAATTCAACCTGTATTAATTTTTTAAAAAAATTGAGTAAACATTACAAGCAGTTTATTTGCTGTAACGTTTGAATTCTTAATGGTAATTTTTCTTTAATCTATGTCAAAATAGATTAAACCTACTTGTTTAGGTATATACTTTCCATTTTCTCTCAAAAGACGACTTCTAATCATTGCTTGACTGAAAAAATTGAAAGGAAATTATTAAATAATCATTCAAATTTCATAAATTGGTAAAATTTGCGCTTGTAATTGATATTAAATGTAAGAAAACCCATTTGTTACCTGTCCTGGACTTGTTGAAGCTCCACTTTCTTAGTCGAAGAGAGCAAAATTGATACATAATGTCTTACAATTCCAATCAGAAATGTAATTACGACGATTGGCAAGAAAACCCAAAGACGAATATCAGAATCCAATAGTAGATCGGTCATATTTACGGTTCAGAAGCTCGAAATATTAAACACACAAAATTACTTGTAAACAGCAGACAAATCTAAAACGATACGTCGCGTGTCGCCTGCCACCTATTGTCAGGAATGTTTTAATTTTATTTATTTATTTATTTTCGTATAAAACGTTTAATGTGTAAAATTTTAACTAATATATTACAGCTTCAAACTTTAAATAATATAATAATTAAATTAATATATATATAGTATTGGAAGAAGGAGTAAGACCGTGGCCGTACTGTAGCGGGGCCGGTCTCCCATTTTTATAACCGGGCATGTCTCGAGTTACAGACGTTTTCGCTGATTATTTTTAGTTATATCGTTGCGTACGGGATAGGAAAGGTATAAGTTTACTATATGCCGAGTACTACAAATGTTGTAAATGAAACTGGGTAAAATTTTTTACATTCATCCGTTTTATGAAGAGTGGTTATGTGCTGGTACCCAAAATCAAATTCTTAAGAATTCGATTTATTTCACCCAATATTATTTCGCTTTTCGGAAGATTACTCGATCACCGTCGGGGTTGTACGTTTCGCGTATTAATGCAACATGAAACTGGATAAAGTTAATATCGAAAATATAGTACAAGCGAAACAGCGTTAAACCCAAGGACTTTAAACTACAGTACTACTGTAGTATATTGTCCTTGCGTTAAACCAGTGATATTACGATTTCGTATGTCCCATCTTTAAGGGGATGTAGGAAAAAACGCGTACAATTCTTGTATAATGTTAAAAAATTAACTGTTACTTTGGTAGCATAATTTACAATTAAATTTAATGAATGAGAGAGTTGCACGAGGTACAGAAAAAGTGTGATGTTTCGTTTGAGGGCAATATATTATTGCAGACAGGAAACATATAAAACGAGTAAAAATACAAAATTTTTTTTATTCATCAAACACAGGTTCTTTAAAATGATTCCAACTTACAGACTATTGGGTTCGTATTAGGGTTTCTCAAACGGGATTCCGGGATTCCGGGATCCCGGTTGTTTTTTTAACCCGGGAAATATCCCGAGAAATTTTTCTTATCCCGGGAAATCCCGCAAATTTCTTAAAAATTCACTTTTTTTCTTATTTTGTGTTAAGGTTGAGGAATTTTGTAAATAGAAAGCATAATTAACTCACAAACTGTCAGAATACATTTGTATTTATCAATTTTAAACCTACTTATTAATTTCTTAAGTTTTTGCTCATTATAGCATGCCACAAATGGTCAATAATCAATACATAGCTTATTTGTGTCATGACTCTCAAAATTCTTTACTTGTTGGAACCTGTAATATCTGGAATAATTGTGCTTATGCTGTCTTAATTTNGTAGTTGCATAGATGATTATGGTCCTCCCAAAATAATCAGACCTTTACTACTACAAGTATATCCATAATGACACAGTTATCAAAAGAAAGATCTGGTTAAATAGCAAAGTACGGAATTAAGTTACTGTTAATGCTAGATTTATCATCCATATCTTCAGGTTGGTTTTACTTAATTCAAATTTTTCTGAAGGAATATAATCATTCATACTTTTTAACTAACAGTTAAAAATTACAAGATAAAAGTTAATGAAAAGTAAGACAAACTAAGAATTGTACCAATAATAATAATAAAGTATACTGAAAAAGCCAGCGATGGATTGTGTAACTTTCCTGGCTGTAAAGAGATTTCATAATAAAATATAACTTTTATATTATAAATTATAACAGAAAGACAAAAGGTTTAATTTGGAGGGTAGGGATGACTTTTTAAAAATATTGTAAATGCAATATTGTAAAATGCAAAATATTCAAAAAAATGATAAAAAAGTCATTAAGTCCAACCTCATCTGAGATATGACACGGGACTCCCTCTATTTCCTCACTCCTCCACCTTTAACCACCAAAATTTAATAGCATCAATGCACCTTATACAAAAGCTACAAAATGTGAACTTTGTTAATTTTTACCCATCCTGAGATATTAAAAAATAGACACCAACAGAGATACATCCATGGAAATTTTCCTGGTTTTTTTTTTAACTTTTTGGGTTCAGGGGTGTCAAAACAGAGATTTGCAGAAACCCCGGAGGGTCAAATTTGACATAATTCCAATAATACTTTCCCTTATTATGTACACATAACATCTGGGAAAATAAAATTTAAGATGATTACAATACTTTTTCATGTTATATTATAACAGCAGGGAAAGTAAAAGGCAGAAAAATTTAGCAAGATCATAAGTATCAAAGAAAACAAACATTTAAAAATTATAAAATGTATATAGTACATTCTTATTGAACTGTGTTGATGGGTTCTTGGAAACTGAGACTAACTGAAACATGTAACAAAACCAATTGTATTATAGACTAAATGACAAACAGTTAAACTCCTATAGCATATTTCCAGTCACACAAAATCACTAAACTTCTAAAGACTAAAAACACTTCTAAGTATCATACATTGAAATAAAATTTATTTAATTTAATGTGAGTTATACATACATTTAAGAAAGATTAATAAAATCAAGGAAGATTATCATCTTTTGGTAAATCAGTGACTGATGTAGCTGTAGCAAACGTTGAGTGGTATGAGGAGGAAGGTTTAAGCTTCACTACTGAAAATGAGTAAAGTTAAGTAATGAAGAATAAATGTTAGCAAAGAAAAAATTGTAAGGAGCATCTCTTACCACAACACAGTCAAAAACAAACAATTGGCAATTTCCAAAGAACTAGAGGGCACTATAAAAATTATAAATGACAAAATTCAAACAGGGCAAGTTTGTTAAAATTTACATTTGACATTAAAACATCTTCTGTATTGTTAATGAAGATATAGGTTCGAGTTGTTTGAAAAAAGATCAAAGTATAACAAGCAATTCTTTTATTTTGACATTGTCACAATGCTGGGCTGCAATTTTTAATCATATTTTTAATTTATTTAATTTAAAATATATGTTCTCCAATTCAAATTAGTAGTGTCTTGCCCCTGTACATTGTAGTTCCTAAGGATCACCAAGGTGATCCGGAACGTGATGTGAGTAAGAAAGTGAGGACTTTACAACGAAATGGGATAAAAGAACTTTATATATAACTAATACCATACAATAGACATGAATTAATTTCCCTTTTTAGCATCAGACTAACGTGAACTCCGTTATTCCCGATATCACAATCTAATCCAATACTCGTGAGCCCCGTTAACAATCGCTCACGGAAATCTTACAGATGAATTACACTGCAGATCCGCACCACAATGACTCATATAACCAGTCGTCTCCCTCGTAAGTAGATGATGTTCGAATGGAGTTGCGACCACGTGGCAACTGCAAGAAAATCTCCCCTCGGACCGAAATAATGGGTTGTGAACAACAGGTTGACGGTATTCAATTACCTGACCTTAATCAGACAATTACCTAAAGTTCGCCGAGTCCGATGTAAACCGATTGCTTCCCTTACTATTCACTCCGTTCTAACTTACTGCTCCTCTGTCCTTCGTAGAGTTCGACTTCCGACTACCCTTGTCCGTTTCCTTCCGCTGTCAGCCTTCACACGGGAACCAGCTCAAAACCAAACACCCTCTCCTCGCTCTCGTCACTGGTCACCCCTTTTATTCCTTCTCTCCAAGCTCCTCCCTTCGCCTCCACGTGGTCACCAAGGGGCCAATCATAACACTTACAAAACCCACCATAAGGTGGCGCGCGATACAAAAATTTTTAAACCGAACAGACAAAGAACACGAGAACCCGAACAAAGGCATAACAAAACACACATATCAAAAATATAAAAAATAAAAAAAATAAAACAATACAAGTGCCTAACACTACATACCTCCCCCGCTAAATCCCAGAACCAAAATGCAATTTTCTAAAGTTGATCTTTCTATCCCTCAGATTGTAGGGTCGCGATTCCCTAACCGTGGTCTTACAATTACCATCGGCCGCCTCACTGACCTCCCTGGTATGTCTCCTATCGCGATACCTATAAATCTCCCGCACGTCGATATCCTCGTCGTCCTCAGCCAACTCCGGATCCGTTAATTGCTGTTTACGAGGACGACTCCTTCTGGGGGTCCGTATCCAACCATAGCAAGGCTTAAGCCTGTCAACATGTACAGTTTCGATGTCTTGGTTATTACACCCTTCTACCTTATAAGTCGTGGGATTTATTCTTTTTAAAATGCGAAAGGGGCCCAAATAGTTCGGGGCGAACTTATTCCTCTTGACACCCTTCCGTCTTATCCATACCCTTTGCCCCTCGTTGAATGTTAATAACTTCTTCCCTTTGTTTTTATAATCCCGGTTCTTTTTATTGCGGGAATCAATCTGTCTCTGTGCCAACTCTCTTGCAGCACGTAATTTAGTAAGTATGAATGATCTTCGTTCGTCCGTTGTCATTAGATTAGGCATATAATTAAAGGCTGGGGTGCGCGGATCCATCCCGAACAAAAGAAAAGCTGGTGACTCATCTAAAGCAGAATGGTGAGCGTTGTTGTAAGCAAAGCAAGCGGAAGGGATAAGATCATCCCAGTCCACATTCTTCTCACTCGACGCCTTAGATATCATTTCGATGAGAGACTTATTAGCCCGTTCACACATTCCGTTAGAACACGGGCGGTACGCGGTGGTTATGTTTCGCCTGATCCCCAGCCATTTACAGCAATCTTCAAAGAATGATGACAAGAAGTTAGTACCACGATCCGACATAATCACCTCCGGCACGCCGTATCTACAAACCACCTCGTCGAATATAATATTACTAACAGAGTATGCTGTTTGATCAGGTAAAGCGTGCGCTTCGATAAATCTAGTGCACACATCCACAATGACAAGGATGAACCGATTCCCCTTTTTAGTGGTTTTAATAGGGCCGATCATGTCCACCGCAATCTTTCTAAATGGGACATTAGCCTTCTCGTTCTCTTGTAGGGGGGCCTTACCTTTATGGATATTGTGACGTTGACAACTATTACATTCCCTAATCACAACTTCTACTAATTTCCTTAAGTCCTTTATAAAATAACTCCTCTCAATAAATTTCACGGTTTTTACAACACCCCAATGTCCAGATAAATCATTTTCGTGGATGGCTCTGACCAGGTTCTTAGCCAACCCCTCCCCTACACATATCCGATCCACATGACTGTTTCGAGCCTTCCAAAAGTGCCTTTTATATAAACAATCATCCATTATTACGTAACCATCAAATTCCTTGTCCAAACCCTCACCCCGTGTGATGTCTCTTTTTATGGGTCCAAAGAGATTATCGCTATCCTGAGACTTGCAAATTTCCTCCTTACTAGGTATCTCCTTCATGGGTACAGCTGCATTCATGTGGTTAACACTATTTATGTTTCTTGAGAGAAAATCTGCCACCTTATTGTCAGCGCCCTTCACATGGTTAACCTCTATGTTATAATCTGCGATTTCCATCACCCACCTAATCAACCTCCGACTACCGTTCTGAATGTTGTTCAGAAAAATCAACGGTTTGTGATCGGAAAGGATCACGGTTTTCTGGCCAAGGATCATATGTTTGAAATGTCTTAACGCTAATATAATGGCCAAACACTCCTTTTCAATAGTCGAATAATTTCGCTCCGCTCCTTGAAATCTCCTACTGTAATACCCGATCGGATTTAAGTCACTACCATTTTTCTGCTCAAGAACAGCTGCAGCGGCATCATCGGATGCATCAGTATGCAGATAAAAGTCCCTATTGAAGTCTGGATGGGACAAGATCGGGGGGTTAGAAATAGCCCTTTTTAACTCCTCAAAGCTTCTTTGGCAATTGTCACCCCAATTAAACCTCCTACCCTTTTTTGTGAGTTCCGTAAGTGGGGATGCCAGCTTGGAGAAAGAGGGGATGAAATTCCTAAAAAACCCTACCATCCCTAAGAAGCTGCGTACCCCTCTTACATTGGTCGGAGCTCTGATGTTCTTTATCGATCTTACATTTTCGGGGTCTGGTGTTATCCCCTTATTGTTAATTATATGACCCAAATATCTAACCTCCTGAGCCAATAATTGGCACTTCTCAGGGTTCAGGCGTAGCCCTTCATCTCTTAGAGTACCTATGACTTGTTCAAGTAAGTACAAATGATCTTCCAGATTAATTGAGAAAAGAACAATATCGTCTTGGAAGACGAAGCAGCTATTCCCAATGAATCTGGCAAGGATTTTAGACATAACAAATTGGAAAAACCGCCCGCTATTCTTACCACCTTGAGGCATCCTACGTAGTTGATACTTGCCCCAAGGTGTAGAAAAGGCAAATACATGCCTAACATCAGGATCTAATGGGATCTGGAAATATCCCGCCTTAAGATCCAAAACAGAAAAGAATCTGTTCCCTTCTAATTGAGACAGGATGTCATCGATCCTCGCCATTGGGAAGATCTGCGGCTCAGTGATTTCGTTTACCTTCCGTAAATCTAACGTCAGCCTTAATTCCCCCGACTCCTTAGGTACCACATGCAACGGGGAATTCCAAGCAGACGTACTCTCCTCACATATTCCTGCTTCCACAAGCTCACTAATCTTTCTCTTAAGATCAGGCAAATAATTGTACGGTATCCGGTACTGTCTAATGTTTATAGGCTTATTAGCGTTAAGTTTAACACGATGCATATAATTCGTCGCACCAGAGAGATCAGTGATGGTTTTCGCGACCGCGTCAGGGAATTTACTCAGGATCTCACTCACTCTCTCCTTCACTTTACCCCGTAGATGGTCGAGTTTCCATACCCCCTCAATCTTGCTAACACTCTCGTTAATATTTATGTTGACATCGCTTCTACTCTCTGATTCCCTAGAACTTATCATGGGGGCCACTTGAGTCAGAATTCCTGGATACATCATAATGATGTCAACTCCCACAATCAGCTCATAAACCGCACCCTCAGGAAACCTTATGCTGGGAATCTCGATCTCATGCATACTATCATTACCATAACTTAACTGTGTTGCGACCGCCTCCTCACTATTAATAATGGCTCCAGACATGCCAACTATGCGAGAATCATTATGCACCACGCATTCGTTCCTTTTTGACCCGACCCAGTTGGCTAACTCCAACTTTATCACCGTTCTCTCCGCGCCTGTATCTATAAGTCCCTTCACCTCACGTCCTAGTATTTTACATATAATGACCGGCAACCCGTATTTCGTCAGGTCCATTCTATTGGTCAGAATTAGTCTAACATAACGGTCATCGGTCTGACCTTCCAGATGACCGCATGCTAGTTTAAACCCTTGCGCTGATCACATTGCCTAGCTAGATGTCCTTGTCTACCACAAGTGTAACACCTTCTACCCTCTCTATTAGCTCCGTGTTGTCTTCCGCCTTCCCTTAATATCTCGCGTACAGATTTCATGGACTCATTCAACTGTTTTATCTGGTTTTCTAATTCCTCTATCCTTGGATCCCTCTTGATTAGGTCACTTTCGTGATTTACATTCGCGCAAACTCCACTAGCCTCTGCCTTCCCACCACATATTACCTCTACCTCCTCTTCGACTTCAGCTAGGGCTATTGCTTCATCTAAGGTTTTTGGGTGTTTTTGCATGACTTGTCTCCTAATTTCAGGATTTAATCCCTTAATAAAACTTTCCTTAACAGTATTATCCCTTAGCATTTCCACGTTCGGGTTGCGGGTTATGGCTCTAGAGAGAAGAGTCTTCACCCTCACACCATACTCATATGCCCTTTCACCCCTCTTTTGCGTTACCTTAAGAACTAAACTAAGGGAGTTCCGTTCACTCTCCTTGTGACCGAAGCATTTCACAATCCCCTCCTTTAATTTCTCATAACTTTCTACCCCTTGCTCCTTTAGGTCAAAGAATATCGATAGTGGCTCGCCCTTAAGTCGTGCCTGAACGACTGTTACCATAACCGATTCTTCCCACTTGGCTAATTTCGCCACATTCTCTATCGTTTTGAAAAATCTGTTCACGTCTAATGTATCCCCCGGCAGGTTAGAGAGGCATGGGATCATCCCCACGAACCCCGTTACAATCGGTGGTACATTACCGGTCCCGGATACCTCCGGTTGCTGGGAACCACTCGTTATCTGGTCCTCCATAACAGATAAATCACTAAGTGTCCCGTTTAAATTATAGGAAGTAAACAAGTCGTTCTATCAATACGTAACAATCTAGTCCTCTTACAATCACTTCTTACCCAGGAATTAATCCTGTCGCGGACGCCAATTGTAGTTCCTAAGGATCACCAAGGTGATCCGGAACGTGATGTGAGTAAGAAAGTGAGGACTTTACAACGAAATGGGATAAAAGAACTTTATATATAACTAATACCATACAATAGACATGAATTAATTTCCCTTTTTAGCATCAGACTAACGTGAACTCCGTTATTCCCGATATCACAATCTAATCCAATACTCGTGAGCCCCGTTAACAATCGCTCACGGAAATCTTACAGATGAATTACACTGCAGATCCGCACCACAATGACTCATATAACCAGTCGTCTCCCTCGTAAGTAGATGATGTTCGAATGGAGTTGCGACCACGTGGCAACTGCAAGAAAATCTCCCCTCGGACCGAAATAATGGGTTGTGAACAACAGGTTGACGGTATTCAATTACCTGACCTTAATCAGACAATTACCTAAAGTTCGCCGAGTCCGATGTAAACCGATTGCTTCCCTTACTATTCACTCCGTTCTAACTTACTGCTCCTCTGTCCTTCGTAGAGTTCGACTTCCGACTACCCTTGTCCGTTTCCTTCCGCTGTCAGCCTTCACACGGGAACCAGCTCAAAACCAAACACCCTCTCCTCGCTCTCGTCACTGGTCACCCCTTTTATTCCTTCTCTCCAAGCTCCTCCCTTCGCCTCCACGTGGTCACCAAGGGGCCAATCATAACACTTACAAAACCCACCATAAGGTGGCGCGCGATACAAAAATTTTTAAACCGAACAGACAAAGAACACGAGAACCCGAACAAAGGCATAACAAAACACACATATCAAAAATATAAAAAATAAAAAAAATAAAACAATACAAGTGCCTAACACTACATACCTCCCCCGCTAAATCCCAGAACCAAAATGCAATTTTCTAAAGTTGATCTTTCTATCCCTCAGATTGTAGGGTCGCGATTCCCTAACCGTGGTCTTACAATTACCATCGGCCGCCTCACTGACCTCCCTGGTATGTCTCCTATCGCGATACCTATAAATCTCCCGCACGTCGATATCCTCGTCGTCCTCAGCCAACTCCGGATCCGTTAATTGCTGTTTACGAGGAAGACTCCTTCTGGGGGTCCGTATCCAACCATAGCAAGGCTTAAGCCTGTCAACATGTACAGTTTCGATGTCTTGGTTATTACACCCTTCTACCTTATAAGTCGTGGGATTTATTCTTTTTAAAATGCGAAAGGGGCCCAAATAGTTCGGGGCGAACTTATTCCTCTTGACACCCTTCCGTCTTATCCATACCCTTTGCCCCTCGTTGAATGTTAATAACTTCTTCCCTTTGTTTTTATAATCCCGGTTNTGCCTTACGCTGCCCTTGGTCATAGAAATGATATAATTTGAATATAAATTATTTATAAATACATATGTCAAGTTATATTTTTACTACGACGTAAAATATATTTAAGAGTTTACGACAACTATGCTGGGTATGACGTTGTTGAAACAAAAAAAGTTATGCATTCTATCACATACATAAACAGTGTCGTAATTCGCTAAGTGCAAATCAGCAAATTTGTAAAATTTTTGTTTATTTTGAACAATCCGGATAATCAAAAATCCGGATAATAGAGGTTCTACTGTATACGTATTGACACCTGTATTAAAAATGACAAATTATAACTTATTACTTTTTTTTTCCGATATCAGTAAAAGTAAAATTAATAAAAGTTATGGATCAAAATTGTGACAATGTCCTCTGCTTCAGGTAGTAGGCTACTCCACAAATATATTGTACAAAGGGAAGTAGGTTTCTTTGCATATTTCATGTGTATTCCAGAAAGTGTTCTTGCAGCTTAATGAGTATTGAGAAAGTACTTTGTTTTGTTTTTATAACTGTCTAAAACATTATTATAAAGCTTTTGATTGACTAATTTTGTTATTCTGTAGATTCTCTATACCCTTAACAGAGTCATAAATGAATTTATTTGGAAATGTAAACATTATGAAGCACTTTAAAGTGACAATAAAAAAAACTTTTCAAAAATGCATTTATTTTGCTGTTTGAATATACAGTAGAGCGTCGATTATCCAAATCAATTGGGGACTGGGGTTGTTCGGAAAATCAATATTTCAGATAACCGATTATGTATGAAAAAATATATTAACCTATCCCATGTTGAAATTTTTCTCTGTTGTGTGTCGCTTCGCGTTGAATTTTCGTCGATGTTAAGCCTAACATAAACTTTTTAAAGTAATAATCGTGACTATTGTATCATTGAAAATTATTTCTTTATTTTGTACAAACAAAATAAATATATTGAAAAATATAAAAACAATAAAAATATATACTTCAGAAGTTAATTTAGTATCAAAAACATAAAATATTTGACAAGCCCAAGACATAGCCAAAGATTGCAGCACCACAGCACTGGCAAAAATTTAAATTTGCCAAATGGAATTCTTTTGGACAATTGACTTTCGGATAATCGACACTCTACTGTATTAACTTCCTGTGGCTGCATGTTTGGTGATATAGGTAGGATGTGCATTTCATTTGCATGCTAACTTTTTAGGTTTTGTCATTTATAAAATTGGGTGTGCATTAGATTTGATGGCACATTAGAATCAAGAAAACATAATGTACTTTTTGATAAATATCAGCTTCAAATTAAATTAATAGTTTATAGTTTATTTAGATTTATAACTTTTACATAAGTTTATGCATAATTTTCACAATAAACAATGAAATAAATAAGGAATTTCTGCATTTGCAGCTCTTGTTGCTATTTTTATTAGTTTTATTGAAATTTTTTGAAGATATCTTTTTATGTATTGAACATTAAGTATAGTTAATCTCCCTAAGTTTTTTTTTCACATGATGTAGTTATGATGAATGAATTTCATTTAGCCATATTTACTATAAAATGAATTGAGAAAATTCAATAAAACTTATTGAATTTTCTCAATTCAATCTTCAATAAAAATTTAATATTTATTTCTATATACACCAAGGCTATAAACAAATATTATCTCATGGGTTTCTGGCTCCATATTATTATCTGTATTAAATATTTATTTCAGATAGCCAATTATTTAAATTTAACATAAATGTTCATTTGTGGTAAATTTAAATGATTGGCTACATGAAATAAGCATTTAATACAGATAATACCAAGACATAATAATTAATTTTAAATTACGTTATTCATTATTATAAGTTTTTTATAATTTTTTTTAATTTTTTTTTTTTTTTTTAATGTAGAGATCAATGGAAAGGATATGAAGGAAATTACCATCCTATATTCTCAGATGGTTGGGCACCTGAATATCCATTTTCAGAGGATAGAGAACGAGCTGAAATAACAGCTGCAGCTGCTGCATCTGCTGCTCAGAGATTTAGAAGAGATGAAATNATGTAAGGAAAGTTTCTACCATCTGTGGAGTCTTCATATTTGCCCTTGTGGTTTTGGGGAAATGCATTTTATGGCATGTTTGTCCTAAATGATAAAAACCAAACTTGCCAAAGCTACTGTGCAAAAGAAAGCCACAGATGATCAAGTCCAGGAAAATTTTGAATAGTATGCTTTAAATGTATCAATTATGTGTTTACAAATGGAGACTAGGATACCTTACAAGCAAGTATATGATTACTTTGGACAAATCATACATTACTACTTTGGTCAGTTTCAATGGTCAGTTTCAAAGTCACACTAAACCAAAAAGTGGCGGGCTTGATAGAGACGCCATCCCATGGCCATTTATTCATTAGAAAAATAAACATACAAAGGACATATAACAAATCATTGCCATACACATAGTTAATGACTGGAGAGAAATTTAACACCCCCCCTCAATGATTTGTCCCATTTTGCTTAAAGTCATCGAGTCCAAGTGGTCTAGCACATTTAACGTGCTTTCCAGTACACACTGATTTTGTTAAAATGTCTGCTAAAATTTCATTGGTAGGGCAGTACATAATACATACATTCCCATTCTTCACTTCATTTCTTACAAAATGATATTTGACATCAATATGCTTTGTACATTGACTCACATGATCATTCTCATACAACTTTGGTTATCCTTGTACATAGTTACTTTCTTATCGATGGTTTCCCCAAGGTCCAGAAACACTCGCTTCAGCCAAGCAACCTCACAAAGTGCAATGTACTCAGCTTCAGTAAGGACAGTGTCACATTGCTTTGCTTTTTACTGTACCAGGATACAGGACAGTCTTGATATTTAAAGACCTACCCCGTATGCGACTTTTGATCTGTGTTATCGCCTGCCCAGTCTGAGTTGACGAAGCATTGTAGTGTGTTTCTAGTGTGGCTCTTCTCATCCAATTTCAATTTCCAATCAGCTGTTCCCTTCAGATATCGAAACACCATCTTCACCTCATTCCAGTCAGCTTCTCTTGGTTCCTTAGTACATTTGGCGAGGATGGAAACTACCACCAATATATCTGGGCAGTGTTAGATGCAAGGTACAGTAAATTACCTATACTCTTGAGGTACAGTTTGTTACTTTCCATTCTTGGTCCCCTCTCTTTAATTTTGAAATATCCAGGAATCTTGCTGGTTTTTGCACCTTGGAGTCCAAATTTTACTAGTTTGTCAGTTATAAAATGTTTTTGATTTAAATGGAATATTCCATCACCATCTTGATCAAATTTGATTCCAAGATAATGATCAATATTTCCGAGGTTTTTCATGTGAAAATATTTGTTAGTTTCCACTTCAAGCCAATCTAACACTTCTTTGAAGGTTGATGCTGCAATTACATCATCAACATATACAATGATGTACATTGTTTCATAGCATCTTTTTCCGGTGTACAGACAAGGGTCATTTATGCTCTGCGCAAAGCTGCATTCAGTCAGTACTTCATGCATTTCTGTTACACTCAGTAGCTCCTTGCTACAATCCATAAAGGTTCTTCACAAGCTTGCAAACTTTGCCCGGTTCCTCTGTGTTGTAGCTTTTAGGCTGCTGCATGTACTGTACACTGTATGGTGTAGGTCGCCATTCAAGAAAGCTGTCTCAATGTCATAGTGATTCACATGCATTTTATGTTTAGCTGCTAAACTGAGCAAGATCCTAAGGGTTATTGGCTTTGCCACTGGAGCAAACACCTAGTCATAATCTTCCCCATATTTTTGACTGAAGCCTTGTACTACCATACAGGCTTTGTACAAATCTTGTCGGTTTACCATGTGAATCATGTTTAATTTTATATATCCACTTGCTTCCAACAACATTTGCTTCTGATGGTGGTTTGGCCAACACCCATGTTCCATTTTTCTTGAGTGCACAAATCTCTACATCCATTGCCTTTATCTACTCATTTGCATCTTTTCCATTGACAGCTTTATTGTAGGTTTTCGGTTCAGAAACAACCATATTTTGCACTGCCTCAATCAATCTGTCTGGGGGATGATCTTTGTTGTTTCTCATACAGTGACAGAGTGGCAGATTGTCCTCAGATTGCTTGTTAAAGATGGCTCTTTCATTTAGGTTAACTTCCACTTCGCTTTTGCTTTCGTCTTCACTGTGGTAATGTGGGAGGGATGAATTGTTGGTTGAGCCCATGTTATCATGTGGATCTCCATCTATGAAGACAATGTAACAACTTATTTTCTTGGTTATGATATCCAGCAATCAATATGCGTTGCTGTCACTTTCATATCCCACAAATCTTGTTTCAGTTGCCTTTACATCCAGTTTCTTTCTTACTCCAAAAGTATCTCTTGTGTAAGCAATACATCCAAAATGGCAGAAGTACTCAATATTTGGCTTCTTACCTTGGCATTTCTCATATGGTGTCATTGGGTCCCTTTTCAATGGTAATTTGTTCTGGATATGATTTGCCGTTATTAATGCCTCACCCCAGTAGTATTTTCCTAATCCTGCATCATGCAGTCTTGTCTTACCATTTCACAAAAACAGCGATGTTTCCATTCTGCCTTGCCATTCTGTTGAGGGCAATCTGGTGCTGTGGTCTGAACTTTAATACCACGTTCCTTGAAAAATTTAAGCAGGTCTTCATTCATGTACTCAGTCTCTCTATCAGATTGGAACTTTTTTATCTTGTATCCCATTTGTGTTTCAACATAGTTTACATATTCCTTTATTTTTACATTAACCTCAGACTTGTGCTTCAACAGATAAACTTTGGTATAACCACATAATCATCTATAATCATTATGTTATATCTATTTCCACCAGGGGTTCTCACTTGCATGGGTCCACACAAGTCACTGTGCAATAGCTCAAGCTTTGTACTACTTCTATTCATCGATTCTTTTGGAAATGGTTTCTGCAGCGTTTTATTTTTCATACAACTTTCGCATCCCACAGTGCACCCACACTCATTAATTGACACACCCTCAACACTTTTGGCAGCCATATAATGCATTACAGATGGATCACAGTGGCCACACCTCAAGTGCCACAGAAGCATACAATGCTTCTTGGGCATGGATAACACTTGTAAGGCATTGTGTTGGCTCAACACAAATAGTGATCCCTGAAGCTCAGCCTTTGCATGTGTCTTGCCATCTCATTTTATGTAGCACTGCAATGTTTTGCTTCGAAACACACATCACTCTTTGCATCATTTTTAAGACCAACAATAAATTCCATTTAGTTGTGGTACATATAACACATTATCTAATTTTAACTTGCCAATTGAACTACCTTCATCACAAACTAGTTCACCATGTCCAACTCCACTTGTAGACACTTCTCTTTCATCAGCCACATAAACAATTTCACTGTTGTTATTGTTCAATTTTCTGAAGAAATTCCTGTTGTTTGTCATGTCAGTTGTTGCAGCTGAATCAACATACCAATCCCTTGTAGTCTTCACAGCAAGACGTTGTTTCATACCTAATGGCATGTTTTGTGTGCTCACACATGTAGAGTGGCATTCATATGTTTCATCATTGTCCAATGGATCAGACTCTTCCTGGACATCAGTTGATTTTACTTTGTGTTCTTTCTTTTTCTTTCCTCTGCTCAATTCAGGACAGTCCCTTTTCAAATGGGGACCCCACAATAGTAACATCTGGTTTTCTATTTACAGACCATTGTTTTCAAAGCTGTGGCTTCATCCATATTCATGGTATGTCCAAATGATCCTCTTGATTGCTTCTCATACTCTTCCATGATCTTAATCTTTACAAATTCAAGAGTGAGGTCTGTAACTGCTCTTGCCTCAAGAGCAGTCGTTAATGTATTATAATTATCAGGCAAACTTCCCAACATAAGAATTCCTATGAGTCTATCACTCATTTCAAACAAATCAAAAAGCAGTTAACTCATCTACTAAGTCCTCTATAGTACTTAACTGTTTTTCCATATCCTGCTCCTCTTCATATTTTAAGTGAAATAATTTCTTATAAAAACTTACTTTTTGTGTAAGTGTTGACCTTTGATGGCGTTTTTTCTAACGATTCCCACATTTCTTTTGAAGTTTTTGCTTTTCTGATGAGCTGTAATTGCGAATCTTCCACCATGAGACCGATTTTATTTCTTGCTTTTCCATCTTTTTGTTTCCATTCATTCATCTGTGGCTCAGGTGGTGGATTGCATACAATATCCTATAAGTCACTGTCAATAAGTAGCAGCTCCATTTTAAACCTTCAGGCTGGATAATTATTCCTGTTCAACTTTGTGATGACTGTTTTCATGCTGTCGGCCATCTTGTCTTTGTTTTTGCACAAGTATGCTAAATAAACCTGCTACGTAAAATAAAACTTTGTCTCACTATTCACTCAGTAAATACCTGTGTCTGGGCCCATAACCTGTTAAATATATCACTTATGTGTTTACAAATGGAGACTAGGATACCTTACAAGTAAGTATAAATCATACACAACTACTTTGGTCGGTTTCAAAGTCACACAAACCAAAAAGTGGCAGGCTTGATAGAGACGCCACCCCATGGCCATTTATTCGTTAGAAAAATAAACATACAAAGGACATATAACAAATCATTGTCACACACATAGGTAATGACAGGAGAGAAATTTAACAGTATGAATTTTTCGAAAACAGGATGGTGAAGGTTGCTAATGTTGTGGTGGCAAGCACTTTAATGATGAAAGTTCAATGTTCTTTGAGGCAGGTGTTTAAAGGTTGCCCTGTTCTCTATACAACTTCCTTCTTAGTTATGTTCAAGACTCTGCTAAGCACCAGCTCAACATCCTAGAGCTTGCTGATCTCTTATGCCACATTTCCTTTTTTACTTTTGGGACATGACTTTTCTGCAGAGGTATGCCTCTCTTGCACTCTTTGCAAACTAGTCATTTGACATCTTGAAGCCTCCATCGTTCTCACCTTTGACCACCATATTCTCCTTTATGCACATTACATCAACAAAATTCTTATCTTTTGACAGTACAAAACTGTATTCAAGATTTCATACATAAAATCAACATCAACCTACAGCCTTTGTCTCCACTTGGAACAGGACAGTGAGTAAGAAGAGCCAATATCCAATATCCAATGGATGTATATCAACTAAAGTCTACAGGAAGCTTAAACACCATCCAATTTTCATCCCTGCCATCTCATCAAGATGACCAGCTTCAATTCCCTAATTTTATAAAATAACCCATTTATCCGATGCTCAAGACACAAATAAGGAACTCCAAACTATCACTCAGTATGCCATACAACATAGCTATTCTCCAAACACTATCAAATGTCTAATTCATCTTCTTTCTGCCACCACTACTGTCATGTCCAATAATTGTTCCTGTAACAAGACTGTATACAACAAAAAGCTGTTACAACAAAAGACTGACCATCCTTTACAAGGAGATTGCCAAAAATAATAACTTCTGCTTAGCTTTCAGAAGAAGTCCTTCGTTTTTACCCTCCTCCACAATCTAAAGACCATCTGATGAATATGATATTCCCATTATGGATCATAGAGCCAGCCACAACTTAAAATACATAGGTGCTACAGGACAACCTTTAAACACTTGCCTCAAAGAACATCAGACTTCCATCATTAAAGGGCTTGCCACAGCATTAACAATCTTCACCATCAACTCCAACACTGAGGTACATTTCAACTGAGCACACCTTCCACAAAGAATATTTATAACTGTTAGAAATTTACAATGCAGCAAGAAAATATGCAACTATCAACTTTACAGAAGTAGACTCCATCCCTATGTGGAAGTTGTTCGACAATGTTTAGTTTTACAACCCTCCCCCTCTCTCTCTTACATCATTCCATTTTTAGCACATGGGTGGCAATCACATATCTTAAGTAATTCTTCTGTTTTAATTGTTTGTTCTAACAGTTGCATTCAAACTGTGAATATTTTTTAGCCTGATGATGACTATTCAACATGGATAAAAATGTTTGCTTTTGTAGTTTCTTGTAATAGTCTTGCTGAATATTAGTTTGAGTATTGTAATATAACAAGTTAAATACAGTGGGTGATCTGTTAATGAACAGATTAGATAACGAACATTTTCGAGAAAGATTTTTATGTTCGAACAACGAACACATGATCGGATAACGAACACTCCACAGAACAAACACAAGAAGAAGTGACGTAAAATAATGAATACCGATTGGTCTTCCCTTGTCTTTGGTCAACAATTTGAAACTTTTCAAAGTGTGGGAGAGTCGACATCAATGCTCAAGCCGGTATATACCGATTGGATAGTATTCCTCCAAACTTTGAAACTCTCCCTTGTAATTCCAGCCTTTTATTTTTCTGACAAAACAATTCTTTTATAGTATTTGCAAGACTGTCGGGTAGGCACTCGTTAAGTTTTGTGTCGGGTTTTATTTTTGAAAGGTATAATAGCAAAGGTAGAGAGTGGACAGATGTCTTATGTTGCTGGGCAGTAGGGCTTGAACAAATCTACATTAGGGCACAGTTGCATCTTATCTAAGAAAGATACTATATAATCAAGAAGATTCAAGCAGCTAAAGTAACAAAAATCACATCTGAGAAATAAAGAACATTGAAGAGTTCATAATGGAACCTGAAACGAATCTGACGACAGAAGAACGCCAAGAACTCTTGAATGAAGAACACCAAGAAACTTGGCGAGATTTCTTCTGAAAAAAAAGGATTAATGCTGATATCTGTTATTAAAGATCCTATGAAGAAGTGGGAGGATGTCAGAACAATGGTCTTAGAATGGCATCCAAACCAAGTTGAGGCTTGGGGATTTCTACAATTGCAATGCTATTAATTACTTACGAAAAATCCTGAAGAAGAGAGAAAAGCAATCGATATTAGACAGATTCTTTAACCCTTTCAAATGGAAAAAACATGACTAATAAAAACACAAGACTGTGTATGTATGTATTTTTATTATTACATATAAATAAACAGTAAGAAAGTATATATTTTTTATTTTTGGGGGTCTCCAGAACGAATTAATTAAACTCCCATTAAAACCTATGGTAAATCGATAATTGGTTAACGAACAATTCGGATAGCACACAAAGTCTTGGAACGGATTATGTTTGTTAACCGATCACCCACTGTATTTGATTTCCACAAATAAACTGTAGTGATTTATACTAATATATAATATAAAAATAAAACCTCTGGACAGTGGCCACTGACATGGACATGAAAAATGGCCATTGTCTAGAGATTCTTTTGTATGCATTTCAAAAAAGAAATGTTTTTGAAAAAATGGCTTCTGTTTAAAGACAGCCATTATTACAGGTTCAATTGTTTATATATCAAAATTTGTTTAAGGTTAGTACAATAATTTAATTACCATTACCAATTTCATCACTATATTTAATGTTTTCTAATAATTCATGATTTAATAACATTCTATTGAAAACAAAGTTTGATAAATAAAAAACATATTCAACTAATAAGTAAGTATTGATATTCTTACAGTACATATTATATCAAAAGAATATTATAATGAAAAAAAGATAATTTTATGAATATGATAACTACATTAAAAAAGTGTGATTAACTAAAGAAAAACTTGTTCAAGTCCAAATTTTTCATAAATAATAAAAAGTTTTATCGAAAACACAGTTCCACAAAGATATGTATAGTTGAACCAAATACTTATATAAGGATGGTAGTGTGATTACTCAGCTGAATCAATCAATACACCTTTAACAGGGGAACAGAAAGTGGCACAGTGAGCAGAAAATGAAATTCTTATCTCATCAATCTTCTTTCCAACATTGGCATTCCACTTTCAACTGTCCATGCCTAAAGATGACTTGTAGGATCAAAAATATTACCATTATTAAACTTCACCCACTGTTAAAGAAGCATTGATTAATTCCATTGAACCAAATATTATCAAATTTGGATAAACTTCATTATATAGAAAACAAAAATGTCTAAAAAAACATTTAATAAATTTAAAATGTAATTCAAATTATTAAAATAAGATAATATTAAAATTTATATAATGAAGCATGCAATGCCATAATGTTGTAAATGCCAAAAAACAAACATTTCAGGATAGATAAAAAAACTTTTTCTAGTGAATGAATTCATTTCTATTTTATAATAAAATGATAAAAAAAACTCGCTAGGTTACAAATTCTCTGGAATAACAAAATGACATAAATATAAGCAGTAATGGAATTGCATGCTTTATTATGATAATATTAAAGTAAAAAATATAATTCTTAAATACAAAAAAAACATTCTAATGCATAAATTTAAAAAACATTAAATAAATTATGAAGTATACTTAAAATTTTTATATATTAAACTTTCTTTTTCCAAAATGTTTTTATATTTAAAATAGTTCTTAAAAAATTTAAATAATACTAACCTTAGAATATGCATCTAGTATCATATTAAAAGTAAAGGCTTGAGGCATTTCACTTGCATAGTATTTTGTTCTATCCAAAACTACATCTAAGAGCTTTTCTTTATCTTGCGAAATTACTGTTGATACTAGTGGTCTTATTACACCAGCTGCCTAAAAATTAAGTATCTTGAAATATGTACTTACTACAAATAATATTTTGAATACAAGTTTATATAAATAATTATAACAGTGTTCTCTCCAAGTTATTGATAGTTTTAGTTAGGGTCAATCAATCATATTTTTTCTGGCTAGTTAAAATTATTTATTATTATAATATTATTATTTTTTTAAAAGATAATTGGACCATGGATTACTATGCTCTTGAGTGTTTTGATGTCATTAATTGATGGTTTTTAAGCAAATTTCTAGTGGCAACCAGCTAACATTGCAGGAAGATCATCTAAAACTTTTTTCTGAGGAAAACAATATAAACCCAATTCTGTTTTTTATATGGTTTTTTAAACTCAATTTTGATTTAACACACTGGAAAAAATTCAATTCTCTTTTTTACATAATTTGTTTTGATCTAACATGGTTCCACAAATAACAACCAGCTGAAGAGAACCTTCTAAAAGGCCAAAATGTATCCTGGAAAACATTGCATGTTTTAATAAAGGCCCAACTATGTGATGAACCCATATAATTAGTTATTAATAACTAGTAATAAACTCATACTCATAATTGTAACCCAGAAAAAGCTTTATTAAGAATTAAATATGCCTTTTTAAAATCTCTAATCTCTAAATTTAATTTTAATTCTAAGAAAAAATATATACAGTCCCTGGCCAAATTATTAGATGCACTACAGATTTTTCATACTTACATGTTTTATACTTGGTCTGGTGTAGATCTATCTTATAAATCATAATTTTGATAAACGAAACTTATCTTTTTAATGTCATTGTATATCTATTTTTGTTATATTTCATTACAATATTAATTTATTGGAAGGTATGTGTGGACGTGTTTCTGTTCACCTCTTGTATTTATTTCATGGTATACAATTATGCAAGTGTTTGTTTTCTTCGATAGTAGTATTTTTACCAACCAGATACGATAAATTGTTATCTTTTGACATGGTCAAAAAGGGGGACCTTTCACCACGTAAAAAAGCCCTCATTAATACAAAAATGTATTCCAACCGTGAAATTTCACGAAGGTTGAAGGTGTCTGAAGCTAGCATACTACTTATAAAAAAAACAAGTTGAATCAGATCAAGATCTGAATCCAAAAAGAAAACATAAATATGGCAGAAAGGCAATTTTCACCTCAAGGTCAGAAAGACGTCTTAAGAAAATTTGCTTAAAAAACAGATTTGCTTCCACTAAATCAATAAAATCTCAATTGGAAGATGCAAACGTGAATGCTTCTGAGCACATGTTCGCAGAAAATTGAAAGATCTGAATTTTAAGGCTTACCGACTAGCAAGAAAACCCTAGTTAACAGTTGCAATGAAAGAAAGCATTTGGAGTGGGCCAAACAGTGGTGTGATGACGTGGAGATTGGTAATTTAACATTATACAGATTATTTACTATAAAATAGACAAATTAACAGTAGGTACTTGATTCATAAGATATTTTTTTCTTGTTTTCTCAGGTCCAAATCAGAGATGAAAGCACATTTGAAATTTTAGCCAACAAAGCTCATTTTGTCCGTCGTCGTAGAGGGAAAAAATTTCATTCTGACTGTGTCATTCAGACTGTTAAGCACTGCACGAAAGTAGTGATTTGGTCCATCATTAGTGGCAAGGGCACTGGGTGCCTGTACATAGTAAAAGGCACCATGAGGCAAGACCAATATAAAGAAGTCTTGCAAAATTGGTTGCTGCCACAGGTTTTTATGCAAGATGGAGCTCCCTGCCACACAGCCAGGTCTGTGAAAACATATCTACAAGAGCAAAATATCNAATTTTAATTAGGAAAATATTTTTGAAAAATTTACTAGTGTTTCTTTTCCTTTTACTTTGAGGGGGGTGCAAGGATCCTTGGCCTTGGCACCTCTCAAAGTAAAAGAAACTGCAGCACTGGTTGTAGTTATTCATAGTTGGCTCATAATCAGACAATCATTTCTCCTGGTGATCTGGCTAGGGTATCCTGGTTGTTGTGTTTGTGTACCCTGACATATCCACTGTCCCAAACACTTCAATAGGAAGATCAGAATGAATGGTCCAGATGGGGGCAATTCAGCAAAACAGCCACCTTGTTTTCTCTAGCCTGATGATGCAGCCTTTCTCAAATTCTGTCAGCTATGTGTAATGTTTTTATATCAGACCTGCCTGCATCATGCAGACATGCCTGATATTCGAAGACCTCTAAACAACAAGAATACTAAAAATTGTGAAATAGTGAGCCTCTCTGAGTCTTTTTATAGACTGGAATACAGTGGGTGATCAGTTAACAAACACTTTCACGAAAGATTTTTATGATTGGACAACGAACACATGTTCGGATAACAAACACTTCATTGAACAAACATAAAATGAAGCAACAAAAATAGCAAATAACGATTGATTTTCCCTTGTCTTCAAGTAACAATTCGAAATTTTTCGGAGTGTGAGAGACGTTGACATTGACGCTCAAGTGGTAGATACTGATCGGATAGTATTCCTCCGAACTTTGAAACTCTCCCTTGGAATTCCAGCCTTTTTTATTTTACTGACAAAACAATTCTTTTATAGTATTTGCAAGACTGTTGGGCAGGCACTCGTTAAGTTTTGTGTCGGGTTTTATTTTTGAAAGGTATAATAGCAAAGGTAGAGAGTGGGCAGATGTCTGATGTTGCTGGGCAGTAGGGCAGTATTTATGGAAAGCCTCTATTCACTGTTCATCATAAAATATTCATCAGTAAAGTATTTCATCACATACACTACAAAATCTACAAGCCTACAAAACTTACAGCTACAAAGCCTTCAAACATATCCATAATAAACTGTATTTCCAAAGTTTCAGTTTATTTGACAAAATATTTCCAGAGATACATAGTCTCAAATATCAAAAGGTATTTTATAATCAACCTGAAAACACATGAGTATTGATAAATAATGTATAAAATCTTTTTATCCAAACAATAATTTTTCACTGATTCAAATTTTAATATAAAGAGAATCATGTTGATTTTCTGATAAAACTCCTGAAACTTACACCATAAGTTTTGGCAGCCATAACTACTTCTTCTAAAATTGTTTCTGGTATAACAGGTCTCACACCATCATGGATAATTACAACTTCTATTGATTTATCTGAAATTTTAAAAAATTTTAGAAATTATCAAATAAATTTCTTCTACAATTATAACTTAAAATAATAAATTGTATAGCAATTTTGATAAACTCTAAATAAAATCAAACCATGGCAAAATATAAGACAAAATTTTTAATATATAAATCTTTTTGAAGTATTTAATATTATATATGAAAAAACAAAAATTACTTTAAAACATATTTTGAAAGTTCAGATAATTGTAATGATGGGATATTACAAAAATTGTTTAAATTAATTAAAAGTCTAAATTATTAATAACTGATAAAGATATTCACAATGAGCAGCTTTCCTTGCTAAATTAGCTTTAACAAGTGAATGACAAAAGCATTGTTTTTCTTGGCCTTGCTTTTTGTTAGTTTAGGTTCTATAGCAAAAACTAGTTAATAATTTTAATAAATTTTTTATGACAATCTGAACACAGACTATTCATTAACCATAATTACTGTATTAAATTCTAATGTAGATAAGATAAATCCAATCTTTCTTGTCGTATAATTCCTATTTTTGTTACTAAATGGAATTCCTGAAATCATTTAATCCTTATGTGTGTTCACAGTTCATAGCTTTTGTACAATTCAAATCTTCAAAACACAAGAAAAACTCTTCATGATGAATATTGTAGTTATAAATTATTATTTATTATTTGCAAAAAATATATATAATTTTAGTTTTCAAAATTGTAATCTTTTAAACTACATCATAAGCAGGAGGCAGATCCACAGAAGTGTTACAGGAATTTAAACCCTTTCTATTGACATAAAAAATTAAAATTTATTTGTTCAAACTTCAAAATGTTGTTTTTAATTAATTAACCCCTTCTGTTCTTAGCCTTACCATGGCAAATATGATTTATCAGACCACTGGAGCAATAAAATTATCTTGCATATGTTAATAAAAGGTACTTACAATTATTCAAATATTTAAAATTTTTAAGTTAGTTCTTTTGGTTCTTCTTGATCTGCCAATGACCACAAGTCCTTAAATGCTGTTCTACTGAAAGGTCTTGAATCTTAAAATTTGCTACTATACTCATTGACAAAAAGTTATACACAAAAAAGGAGGCATTGGAATCAAATGAAAACGTAATAATGGTAATAAGTGATTATAATATCATAGTAAAAGTACAATTTCCTTTAAAACAGCAGTATAATTTCAAAGAACCTTTAGTATTTTGTACATTCTCCTCTTGCCTAAATACATGCACAGATATGAATGAGTATGGAAATATGTAGGCACTATATGCTATTTTTCAATAGATATACCCGTAAATGTTGCAATTTCTGCCTCAGATCCCTCACAGTCAAAGCTGGTGGGTCCATCTGGTTTCACAAATGATTGATGGATGACAAATCTCTGATAATGAAGTGTGACAATATGGCAGATGCACTTGGGAAAATCTACCAGTATGCAGGTGAGCATTATATTGCTAAAAAAAAAAAAAGAAAAGAAAAACCTGTTTATAGACTTGCCATAAAAGGCAACACACGAGGGCACATGATTTCTTGCAAATACAACTGTGCCATCAATGCCTCTCCTACTGTTGCTAGTGGAGACTGACTGACTTATAAAAAAATAGTTTCCCAGTCAGGTAAGCCAGCAGTGATGCAGTGTGCTAACTCAACAGTAAAGATAGGACTGAAGCACTCACAGTGGTCCTCCATACAACACAATTGTCATCCATTCCCAAATGGAACTAGAATTCATTACTATAGATGATATGCTGCCAATCCATAGCTGTTTAAACTTCTCTGTCATGGCACTACTGCAAATGAAGCTGAAAATGTTGGGTTCTAATGGCAGAATGCATAGTGATTGTTATGCATTCATAGTCTACTTGTCACCAGCCAATGGTATGGAAAGAGAGAGGGTTCTGTAGAGAGGTTTCCACCTGTCTCTGGATGGGACAAATATTGTTGTAGCCAGAGGCACACTCAAGATTTAATCTTGAGAGGAGGCAAGATGAATGAATAAAAAAAATTTTTTAATGCAAACCCAATAAAATTTCCTCATGTGACTGCTAATTCATAAGTAGCATAGAAATAGAATATACAATACAATATAAATAAAACATGAATTTTAATTAGGAAAATATTTTTGAAAAATTTACTAGTGTTTCTTTTCCTTTTACTTTGAGGGGGGTGCAAGGATCCTTGGCCTTGGCACCTCTCAAAGTAAAAGAAACTGCAGCACTGGTTGTAGTTATTCATAGTTGGCTCATAATCAGACAATCATTTCTCCTGGTGATCTGGCTAGGGTATCCTGGTTGTTGTGTTTGTGTACCCTGACATATCCACTGTCCCAAACACTTCAATAGGAAGATCAGAATGAATGGTCCAGATGGGGGCAATTCAGCAAAACAGCCACCTTGTTTTCTCTAGCCTGATGATGCAGCCTTTCTCAAATTCTGTCNCAAGACTGTGTATGTATGTATTTTTATTATTACATATAAATAAACAGTAAGAAAGTATATATTTTTTATTTTTGGGGGTCTCCAGAACGAATTAATTAAACTCCCATTAAAACCTATGGTAAATCGATAATTGGTTAACGAACAATTCGGATAGCACACAAAGTCTTGGAACGGATTATGTTTGTTAACCGATCACCCACTGTATTTGATTTCCACAAATAAACTGTAGTGATTTATACTTTTTTATTTTTGGGGCCTCCGGAACGAATTAATTAAACTCCCATTAAAACCTATGGTAAATCGATAATCGGTTAACGAACAATTCGGATAGCGAACAAAGTCTCGGAACGGATTATGTTCGTTAACCGATCACTCACTGTATAACAATGAGGTCGCAAAGCGAGGTATGTACTTGTTACAGACCTTTCATTTTAGTATTTAGGGCATATCTGGAAGAAGAAGTGTGAGAAAATGTAATATTGTAAATTACGTCAACATATATTATGTTCAGTTTTAATATCGGGCAAAATAATGCTAACAGCTTACTTCTCCTGTTCTCTTCATCTTTTNCTCTGGACAGTGGCCACTGACATGGACATGAAAAATGGCCATTGTCTAGAGATTCTTTTGTATGCATTTCAAAAAAGAAATGTTTTTGAAAAAATGGCTTCTGTTTAAAGACAGCCATTATTACAGGTTCAATTGTTTATATATCAAAATTTGTTTAAGGTTAGTACAATAATTTAATTACCATTACCAATTTCATCATTATATTTAATGTTTTCTAATAATTCATGATTTAATAACATTCTATTGAAAACAAAGTTTGATAAATAAATAACATATTCAACTAATAAATAAGTATTGATATTCTTACAGTACATATTATATCAAAAGAATATTATAATGAAAAAAAGATAATTTTATGAATATGATAACTACATTAAAAAAGTGTGATTAACTAAAGAAAAACTTGTTCAAGTCCAAATTTTTCATAAATAATAAAAAGTTTTATCGAAAACACAGTTCCACAAAGATATGTATAGTTGAACCAAATACTTATATAAGGATGGTAGTGTGATTACTCAGCTGAATCAATCAATACACCTTTAACAGGGGAACAGAAAGTGGCACAGTGAGCAGAAAATGAAATTCTTATCTCATCAATCTTCTTTCCAACATTGGCATTCCACTTTCAACTGTCCATGCCTAAAGATGACTTGTAGGATCAAAAATATTACCATTATTAAACTTCACCCACTGTTAAAGAAGCATTGATTAATTCCATTGAACCAAATATTATCAAATTTGGATAAACTTCATTATATAGAAAACAAAAATGTCTAAAAAAACATTTAATAAATTTAAAATGTAATTCAAATTATTAAAATAAGATAATATTAAAATTTATATAATGAAGCATGCAATGCCATAATGTTGTAAATGCCAAAAAACAAACATTTCAGGATAGATAAAAAAACTTTTTCTAGTGAATGAATTCATTTCTATTTTATAATAAAATGATAAAAAAAACTCGCTAGGTTACAAATTCTCTGGAATAACAAAATGACATAAATATAAGCAGTAATGGAATTGCATGCTTTATTATGATAATATTAAAGTAAAAAATATAATTCTTAAATACAAAAAAAACATTCTAATGCATAAATTTAAAAAACATTAAATAAATTATGAAGTATACTTAAAATTTTTATATATTAAACTTTCTTTTTCCAAAATGTTTTTATATTTAAAATAGTTCTTAAAAAATTTAAATAATACTAACCTTAGAATATGCATCTAGTATCATATTAAAAGTAAAGGCTTGAGGCATTTCACTTGCATAGTATTTTGTTCTATCCAAAACTACATCTAAGAGCTTTTCTTTATCTTGCGAAATTACTGTTGATACTAGTGGTCTTATTACACCAGCTGCCTAAAAATTAAGTATCTTGAAATATGTACTTACTACAAATAATATTTTGAATACAAGTTTATATAAATAATTATAACAGTGTTCTCTCCAAGTTATTGATAGTTTTAGTTAGGGTCAATCAATCATATTTTTTCTGGCTAGTTAAAATTATTTATTATTATAATATTATTATTTTTTTAAAAGATAATTGGACCATGGATTACTATGCTCTTGAGTGTTTTGATGTCATTAATTGATGGTTTTTAAGCAAATTTCTAGTGGCAACCAGCTAACATTGCAGGAAGATCATCTAAAACTTTTTTCTGAGGAAAACAATATAAACCCAATTCTGTTTTTTATATGGTTTTTTAAACTCAATTTTGATTTAACACACTGGAAAAAATTCAATTCTCTTTTTTACATAATTTGTTTTGATCTAACATGGTTCCACAAATAACAACCAGCTGAAGAGAACCTTCTAAAAGGCCAAAATGTATCCTGGAAAACATTGCATGTTTTAATAAAGGCCCAACTATGTGATGAACCCATATAATTAGTTATTAATAACTAGTAATAAACTCATACTCATAATTGTAACCCAGAAAAAGCTTTATTAAGAATTAAATATGCCTTTTTAAAATCTCTAATCTCTAAATTTAATTTTAATTCTAAGAAAAAATATATACAGTCCCTGGCCAAATTATTAGATGCACTACAGATTTTTCATACTTACATGTTTTATACTTGGTCTGGTGTAGATCTATCTTATAAATCATAATTTTGATAAACGAAACTTATCTTTTTAATGTCATTGTATATCTATTTTTGTTATATTTCATTACAATATTAATTTATTGGAAGGTATGTGTGGACGTGTTTCTGTTCACCTCTTGTATTTATTTCATGGTATACAATTATGCAAGTGTTTGTTTTCTTCGATAGTAGTATTTTTACCAACCAGATACGATAAATTGTTATCTTTTGACATGGTCAAAAAGGGGGACCTTTCACCACGTAAAAAAGCCCTCATTAATACAAAAATGTATTCCAACCGTGAAATTTCACGAAGGTTGAAGGTGTCTGAAGCTAGCATACTACTTATAAAAAAAACAAGTTGAATCAGATCAAGATCTGAATCCAAAAAGAAAACATAAATATGGCAGAAAGGCAATTTTCACCTCAAGGTCAGAAAGACGTCTTAAGAAAATTTGCTTAAAAAACAGATTTGCTTCCACTAAATCAATAAAATCTCAATTGGAAGATGCAAACGTGAATGCTTCTGAGCACATGTTCGCAGAAAATTGAAAGATCTGAATTTTAAGGCTTACCGACTAGCAAGAAAACCCTAGTTAACAGTTGCAATGAAAGAAAGCATTTGGAGTGGGCCAAACAGTGGTGTGATGACGTGGAGATTGGTAATTTAACATTATACAGATTATTTACTATAAAATAGACAAATTAACAGTAGGTACTTGATTCATAAGATATTTTTTTCTTGTTTTCTCAGGTCCAAATCAGAGATGAAAGCACATTTGAAATTTTAGCCAACAAAGCTCATTTTGTCCGTCGTCGTAGAGGGAAAAAATTTCATTCTGACTGTGTCATTCAGACTGTTAAGCACTGCACGAAAGTAGTGATTTGGTCCATCATTAGTGGCAAGGGCACTGGGTGCCTGTACATAGTAAAAGGCACCATGAGGCAAGACCAATATAAAGAAGTCTTGCAAAATTGGTTGCTGCCACAGGTTTTTATGCAAGATGGAGCTCCCTGCCACACAGCCAGGTCTGTGAAAACATATCTACAAGAGCAAAATATCCCTCTGTTGGATTGGCCGGGTAATAGTCCCAACATGAACCTCATAGAAAATGTGTGGGAGCTCATGAAGAGGGAAATGGACAAAGAAGTCATCACAACCAAAATGTAGCTTTTGGAAAAAATCATCCATGTGTGGAATCATCATTCACAAATGCAGAAGATTGTCCAGTCTTGCATCGACAGCATGCGGCACCGGATTGAGGCTCTCATAGCTGCAAAAGGTGGCTCAACAAAATACTAAAATTTAATTAAATGGCAATTTTGTATTTTTTTACTATGTTAATAAAAACAAAAATTTTCAATAAATATAACGTTTTATTTGTGTTAACACCTATGTAATAAAGTAAACTGTACATTACAGGTTAAATTCATTAGTAATAAATATTCAAAGACCAAATTGTACTAGCTGATAATTAAGATTTACACAAAAACTATAGTGCGTCTAATAATTTGGCCAGGGACTGTAATTTGTTTTTTAAATTCTATGCTCTTAAAAAAAATTCTTTGAATTTGCACTTAAGGCTGTTTGTTACATATAGGTGTTTTTCAACGAAACCTAAATAAAGGCCAGTTTTCCATAGAAAGTCTCACTTGCAACATCCCCTCCTTGACAGATCACCAATGTATTGCATTGACTTATCCCTTAAATACAAAACAGTTTTTGGATACCATTTGGTGTTAAAATCTAGAGATATTTTGGATATTTAATTGAAAAAGTGGAATAAAAATAAAATGTGCATGAATGCTATTAAATTTATTTAACTTTATTAAATTTTGCTGATAAGTTACAATTGTCCCTACTCTGATTTATTAATTAAAATTGAAATATTATTTTCAAATACATTATATTATATTAATTAGTTTATAAGGTCTAGAACAAATCTCCCATTTTCCTTTTTCACATAATACTTTTATACAGATTTTTCAGGAATATATCTACCATGTAAAAACAGAATTGAGTGTATATAATATGAAATATTTAGAATTTTAATTTTTGTATTAAAGTTTTTATTAGCAAAACATTCAGTTTTAATGCATTTTACTTCAAATATACTAAGAAATAAAAAATACATTTGAAAGCAGTAATTGATTTATTAAGTGAACTAAATATTCATTTAAATCAACTGCAAGTTATTACATAAATTTATAAAGTTTTGTTTCTTAAAAGTTTATTAATAAATAGTTCTAAATTATTGATCTTTCCAAAGAAGTTATATATGCATATAGAATATAATGCAATATAATGCATAAAGAAAACACTATTGAAAAGAGTAATAATCAACTTTCATCTCGATTACATTCAAGGTATTGTCAGTTAGAATAAAATTCAACTAATTAAATGCTACTATTATTTAAAAAAATAATAAAGCTAATTAAAAATACAATAATTTATATTCAATATTTGCATAAATAAAACAAATACATTTAATATTATATATGAAAAAACAAAAATTACTTTAAAACATATTTTGAAAGTTCAGATAATTGTAATGATGGGATATTACAAAAATTGTTTAAATTAATTAAAAGTCTAAATTATTAATAACTGATAAAGATATTCACAATGAGCAGCTTTCCTTGCTAAATTAGCTTTAACAAGTGAATGACAAAAGCATTGTTTTTCTTGGCCTTGCTTTTTGTTAGTTTAGGTTCTATAGCAAAAACTAGTTAATAATTTTAATAAATTTTTTATGACAATCTGAACACAGACTATTCATTAACCATAATTACTGTATTAAATTCTAATGTAGATAAGATAAATCCAATCTTTCTTGTCGTATAATTCCTATTTTTGTTACTAAATGGAATTCCTGAAATCATTTAATCCTTATGTGTGTTCACAGTTCATAGCTTTTGTACAATTCAAATCTTCAAAACACAAGAAAAACTCTTCATGATGAATATTGTAGTTATAAATTATTATTTATTATTTGCAAAAAATATATATAATTTTAGTTTTCAAAATTGTAATCTTTTAAACTACATCATAAGCAGGAGGCAGATCCACAGAAGTGTTACAGGAATTTAAACCCTTTCTATTGACATAAAAAATTAAAATTTATTTGTTCAAACTTCAAAATGTTGTTTTTAATTAATTAACCCCTTCTGTTCTTAGCCTTACCATGGCAAATATGATTTATCAGACCACTGGAGCAATAAAATTATCTTGCATATGTTAATAAAAGGTACTTACAATTATTCAAATATTTAAAATTTTTAAGTTAGTTCTTTTGGTTCTTCTTGATCTGCCAATGACCACAAGTCCTTAAATGCTGTTCTACTGAAAGGTCTTGAATCTTAAAATTTGCTACTATACTCATTGACAAAAAGTTACACACAAAAAAGGAGGCATTGGAATCAAATGAAAATGTAATAATGGTAATAAGTGATTATAATATCATAGTAAAAGTACAATTTCCTTTAAAACAGCAGTATAATTTCAAAGAACCTTTAGTATTTTGTACATTCTCCTCTTGCCTAAATACATGCACAGATATGAATGAGTATGGAAATATGTAGGCACTATATGCTATTTTTCAATAGATATACCCGTAAATGTTGCAATTTCTGCCTCAGATCCCTCACAGTCAAAGCTGGTGGGTCCATCTGGTTTCACAAATGATTGATGGATGACAAATCTCTGATAATGAAGTGTGACAATATGGCAGATGCACTTGGGAAAATCTACCAGTATGCAGGTGAGCATTATATTGCTAAAAAAAAAAAAAGAAAAGAAAAACCTGTTTATAGACTTGCCATAAAAGGCAACACACGAGGGCACATGATTTCTTGCAAATACAACTGTGCCATCAATGCCTCTCCTACTGTTGCTAGTGGAGACTGACTGACTTATAAAAAAATAGTTTCCCAGTCAGGTAAGCCAGCAGTGATGCAGTGTGCTAACTCAACAGTAAAGATAGGACTGAAGCACTCACAGTGGTCCTCCATACAACACAATTGTCATCCATTCCCAAATGGAACTAGAATTCATTACTATAGATGATATGCTGCCAATCCATAGCTGCTTAAACTTCTCTGTCATGGCACTACTGCAAATGAAGCTGAAAATGTTGGGTTCTAATGGCAGAATGCATAGTGATTGTTATGCATTCATAGTCTACTTGTCACCAGCCAATGGTATGGAAAGAGAGAGGTTCTGTAGAGAGGTTTCCACCTGTCTCTGGATGGGACAAATATTGTTGTAGCCAGAGGCACACTCAAGATTTAATCTTGAGAGGAGGCAAGATGAATGAATAAAAAAAATTTTTTAATGCAAACCCAATAAAATTTCCTCATGTGACTGCTAATTCATAAGTAGCATAGAAATAGAATATACAATACAATATAAATAAAACATGAATTTTAATTAGGAAAATATTTTTGAAAAATTTACTAGTGTTTCTTTTCCTTTTACTTTGAGGGGGGTGCAAGGATCCTTGGCCTTGGCACCTCTCAAAGTAAAAGAAACTGCAGCACTGGTTGTAGTTATTCATAGTTGGCTCATAATCAGACAATCATTTCTCCTGGTGATCTGGCTAGGGTATCCTGGTTGTTGTGTTTGTGTACCCTGACATATCCACTGTCCCAAACACTTCAATAGGAAGATCAGAATGAATGGTCCAGATGGGGGCAATTCAGCAAAACAGCCACCTTGTTTTCTCTAGCCTGATGATGCAGCCTTTCTCAAATTCTGTCAGCTATGTGTAATGTTTTTATATCAGACCTGCCTGCATCATGCAGACATGCCTGATATTCGAAGACCTCTAAACAACAAGAATACTAAAAATTGTGAAATAGTGAGCCTCTCTGAGTCTTTTTATAGACTGGAATACAGTGGGTGATCAGTTAACAAACACTTTCACGAAAGATTTTTATGATTGGACAACGAACACATGTTCGGATAACAAACACTTCATTGAACAAACATAAAATGAAGCAACAAAAATAGCAAATAACGATTGATTTTCCCTTGTCTTCAAGTAACAATTCGAAATTTTTCGGAGTGTGAGAGACGTTGACATTGACGCTCAAGTGGTAGATACTGATCGGATAGTATTCCTCCGAACTTTGAAACTCTCCCTTGGAATTCCAGCCTTTTTTATTTTACTGACAAAACAATTCTTTTATAGTATTTGCAAGACTGTTGGGCAGGCACTCGTTAAGTTTTGTGTCGGGTTTTATTTTTGAAAGGTATAATAGCAAAGGTAGAGAGTGGGCAGATGTCTGATGTTGCTGGGCAGTAGGGCAGTATTTATGGAAAGCCTCTATTCACTGTTCATCATAAAATATTCATCAGTAAAGTATTTCATCACATACACTACAAAATCTACAAGCCTACAAAACTTACAGCTACAAAGCCTTCAAACATATCCATAATAAACTGTATTTCCAAAGTTTCAGTTTATTTGACAAAATATTTCCAGAGATACATAGTCTCAAATATCAAAAGGTATTTTATAATCAACCTGAAAACACATGAGTATTGATAAATAATGTATAAAATCTTTTTATCCAAACAATAATTTTTCACTGATTCAAATTTTAATATAAAGAGAATCATGTTGATTTTCTGATAAAACTCCTGAAACTTACACCATAAGTTTTGGCAGCCATAACTACTTCTTCTAAAATTGTTTCTGGTATAACAGGTCTCACACCATCATGGATAATTACAACTTCTATTGATTTATCTGAAATTTTAAAAAATTTTAGAAATTATCAAATAAATTTCTTCTACAATTATAACTTAAAATAATAAATTGTATAGCAATTTTGATAAACTCTAAATAAAATCAAACCATGGCAAAATATAAGACAAAATTTTTAATATATAAATCTTTTTGAAGTAAAATTTGTATCATCTTCAAATACATTGATATCTAAATATTCTAAAAATCTAAGAATGAAATGCCAAACTAATCAAGGAACTTAGCAGTTTGCATTCAACAGTTAAGCATTAAAAATTAAAAATCACAAGTAAAATTATTAAATAAAAATTGAAACAAATTTGGTCTTAAAACAGTCAATAGAAACACAACAAAAAATAAAACCTAGATCAGAATCTAACTGCAACAAACTAAAGGAGGAAGTGAAAACAGCAAAATGTAATTAACAGGCTTGTTCCAGCTTATTTACCAGTTTATTTTCTTGGGGATTGTAAGCATTGGTTTAAGACGACTGGTATATTTTTTCTGAAATTCATATTTTAAAATTCTACAATATAGTTTAGTCAACAGTCAGTTGGATTGAACTACTCTTGTAGTAGCTTGATCAACAGAAACTATTTTGCAAATCAATTTATTATGTCATTCATTAATCAAATTGTTGTTTTTTTTTCATTTATTGTATTTAAATCTTTTCTTTGAAATGATTAAATTTAAATCAATTTTTTATAATTAACTAACAAAAGTGGAATTTATTTGGCTGATTAAAATGTATGTTTCTTTATGTACTCAAAAGTTTTCCAAGGTAAATTCATTATATCCATTTTTTGATTCTCACCATCAATTTCAGTACAAGTTTTACAGAGAAATTTTAAATAAAAATATTTGGATACCTAATGGTATTGTCTTTATAAAAGGAATTGTAATGTGACAGGTCAGAGTTGGAATCGCTCATTTCAAATTTTCCTAAGTCAGAGTCGAACTATTTGTTTACTGACTCCACCACATTGTATATAATTGTCCTATTCAGGCAATATCATTCATAAAAAACAGAACATTTGAATTTGAAAAATAAAACACAAACAGTGACAAACATTCTTTCAAAATTGTTTTTCACACACAAGTATGGAACTTAAATTATATATATATATAAATTACAAAATTATACAATATTACAAAAATAACCAGGATATACAAAGGAATAACATTAACAAAAGTTACTGAATTAAAATACAAAAATAAATAAATATACATCAGCATTGTTGATGATGTTAGGTGTTTTTTTGTAAAATGTGTGACTTATGAGTTTAGAAGCTTAAACTGTGTTATCCACAGCTCTGGTATGTCAAGTGTGGGAGAGTTGTACAGTGACATTGATGCAAAGAAAAGGGATTTCCATATGAATAGTGTTCTTTGATCCCCAGAGCATTTTAGTAGTGAAGTTTGCGACCAAAGCAGATCAAATTTATCTTCTATCACTTTTTTAGCAATTCTGTTATGTACAACACCTATTATGTACAACATCTTCACGATGTTCCACAAGACAGAGGCTGAGCATTCTAGTAGTTGTCTTGTCTTGGGCAACTGCTTCAAAATTGGACACTGGTCAGTGCCCCATTTTGAACAGTCATGCTTGCAAGCACCTTACTGATTGAGAATGGTTGTCCCATATCACAGATATTGGGACTGAAGGAGACACTTTTACTAATTACAGAAAGAAATTATTTTTGTTTCAATGGTAACATTTATTTACAAAAGCAGGGAGTGTCCATGGGCTCACATCTCTCGACTATTTTAGCTGAATTAATCATGTGAAACATAGAGTTCAAAATTTTTACATTTCCTCTTACCATACATTATCCTCTTCTATATTTATGGTATGTTATGCAAGGCTCTGATGAAAAGTTACTAGACTTTATACAATTGCTGTCAGCCATTTTTCTGACTATTTTGTTTATTAAAGAGGATGAGAAAGATGCAAAGTTTTTTTTTTTTTTAGATCTATTTGTACACAGATCTCCAATGGGATTTTCTTTTCATAAATTTGATGTGCTGCTATACATCATCCATTCCATAGCTTTTCAACCCCCAGGTATGAAAATTCAACTATTATAGTGCTCACACGCAGGGCTTTCTTATATCTTTCCACCCAACTGTTTATAGATGAAAAGTTCTCCCTTGTTAAATTGGCAGTTTGCAGTGCTGGATATTCTTTAGCCAAGTTTAACCATCTAGTCAACTGGGTCAAAGTAATTTTATTTCTGTGATCCACTTTGAATCGTAGAAAAGAATTGGTTTTTGTGACACCTGACATTCCATATCTGGGTCCACCTTCATTATATATTTGCCAGGTTTTCAAAAAGTTTGGTTATGAATTGCCACTAGCACCCCAGCCCACATTGCTTAGGAACTTTTGCAATAGGGATGATCTTGCACTCTTTTAAAAATTTAGAGTATATGCTATACCCTTACAAAATCTGCTTACTGGGCCAAAGCTATTATATATTGGGGTGACTGCTAAAATGCTCCATTTCTGTCTTGAGGAACATCTTCAAAATGTTGTACATAATTGGTGTACAACAGAACAGCTAAAAAAGTGATAGAGGGTAAATCCACTTTAGTCACAGACTTCATTTCTAAATCACTGTGAAGACCAAATAACACTATTCATATAGATATCCCTTTTCATTTTTATTACATCAATTTCGTTGCGCAACTCCCCCATGCTTGACATACCAGAGCTGTGGATAGTACTATTTAAGCTTCTAAACTTGTAAGTAGTGTAGTTCATGATAAAACATCTTGCTTCATCAATGGTGCTGTTGTGTATTTATTTTTATATTTTAATTATTAACTCCTTTGCAACTTTCCAATTTTTGATATTAATGTAATTAAACTGAAAAAATATTTAAAACTGAAAAAAAAAAGAAAGAAATGCGTTAATTTTGAAGAAAAAGCTTCAAACTTTATTTTTCATTGTCTCGCCTTTCTGCGAAATTTGACACCAATGAGTAATTGTGTTTACAGCTGGATGACCTTGAGAACATCTGGTGTCGGATTTCCCGGGACATTCTCATAGATGTCTCAGGAGGACAAGGGTTTAAAGTAGGTTGAATACTAGCTGGCGGTATATTTTTAAATATTTTTAAAAAATTAAAATTTTTATTGCGATTTCTGACCCCCCCAATTTAATTAAACTTATATATAATAAAATATATTAATTAAAAAAATTAAAAACCTATTGGAGGTCGTTTTTGATATCAGAAACTAGCTTTAAATAACTTTACCGAAGTAAAATCCGTGTACTACAACTTTAGAACGATTAATTAAATTTGATAAAAAAATCACATTACAAAACAATTAAGCATTAATCGCGTGTCATTAAAGGTTGATTAAAATCGCGATAAAATTTTTTTGTGCGGGTAAAAATTTTTGAAAAAATTTGGAGACCTAAAAAACATCCAAAAATTGAAAAAAATGTTTTCGGGGCCCAAATGCCTGAGTTTTATGTAACGCTATGGAACTTGCCCGAGATATCTCGGGATAAGTCTTTAACGGTTAATTAAGATGTATGGATCAAATCTTTGGATTGCAAATGATTTGAGAAGTACTTGGGTGTGAACGAGAGAATTTTGCAGCATTTGTGTATTTGGAGAAAATATACAACCAAGTGAAAAGAGAGTACTTGTGGAATGTTATTCTTGTGAGTATAGTTTGAGTGGGAAGCTGCTTGAGATGAAGCATTGTATGAGAACAGCAGTGTGTGTGTTAGAGGCTGGTAAACTGTCAAAATAGTTCAATGTGTGAGGCAGTTGAAAGAAGAGTGAATGAGTGTGAAAGTGCGTGGTAAAATGTTTAATTGCTTATTATGTGCTGATGATACTGTTCTACTGACCAAAAGCCAAATTGAAGTGCAGTAAGTAACTGCAGGTTGAATGAATGCTGAGAAAAAATGGCATTGAGAATAAATGGAGAGAAAATGAAAGTTTTAAAAGTGTTTGAAATAGATGGGCAAATGCATGAGTGCAAGACACAACTGAACAGTGTGACGATAGAGCAAGTAAGGAAGTTTTTTATTTGGGGAGCACCTTTGAGAGAAATAGCAGAATAGATAGAGATTGGAAGACAAGTGAATACTTGTATGAAAGTGATTGGGTGCACAGTTGGTTTGTAAGAATTTGATTCTGAAGAAGATAAGTGTGACTGCATATGAGAGCGTGATCCTTCTGATTCTGTTTTATGGTTATGAGACATGAGTATGGAGAGTGATGCATAAGAGCAAAGTAATCGTAGTTGAGATGAGATATGCGAGGTATATACGTGGTGTGATAAGAAGAGATCTGATGAGTAATGAGAATGTGTTGGTGCAGTGCAATGTCAAAGAGAATGTTTTTGAGTGAGTGCATCAAGGATGTCTGCATTGGTTTGACCATGTGGAAAGAATGTCAAAAGATAAGGTATGTAAGAAGTTGTATATGGGAAGTGTGGAGAGAAAAAGGGTGTGTGGAAGACCAAGGAAAAGATGGACTGAGCAACTGGAAGAGTGAAAGAAACAGATTTTGAGTAAAAGAATGTACTGAGAGTGCATGAATGTGGAAGAGACAATATGGATAGACAGAAATGATGCAAGATTGTCAGATATGGATGTAATGCATGAATTCGGCAGGTTCCAGGGTGAAAGATTGGCCAAGTGTTCTTGGTGTGCTATGCCATGCCTATGTGATGTTCTTCAGAGGATTGAAGCTTGCAGAGTATCATGCACGGGAAATCAACTTTTTTCTTGGCCATCCCTTTAATGGAATATTGTGACAGTTCGGTATAATATAAAATAATAGCATATAATTTGACATTATTTAAATATTAATTCTGAAAATATGAAGTTGTTTTGGTTTTATTCAAAAAGAGAATGGATTGATTTCTGAGTTAACAATATTTTTTATCTCTGGTAAAATAATCATCCAAACTATCACTCTGAAACAGTTTATTATTTAATCCTTTCAACAATAATAATAAACAAGTAAAATGGCAAGGCCATGTTTGGGACAAGACTATGTCTCGGAGACTCACCTAAGTGGAATCACTTTGATGATCAAAGCGGGTCTTGTTCTCATTCTTCAATCTTTGGTACCACTGCTTTTGGGTGCAATCGTTCAAACTTCACCAGCCACAACCACGAGGTCATCCACGATGCATTTTCAATGAAATTAACCTACCCAATTTCGAAATTTCTCTCCTTTGCGTGTTAGCCCGGGTTGAATTTTTGTCGATGTGTAACAAAAATTTCCCGTTTTTGAAAAAAATAATCATCCAAAATTATTTTTTTTTATTTTGCACAAACAACATACAATTTAACCTGATTATAACATCATTGGATATAACGACAACTCTAATATAATGTCAAATTTTTATCAGTCCCACGATTTTACTATACCAGATATTAAAAAACCTACTTGTAACGACACCCTGTTTTAACGTCATATTTGAAGAACTCCCAAATTTACAAAATTAGATTACAAATTTTATTTAACAAAGAAGAAACTACGTGTTCAGTCCTAAAGTCAGAGTTCACTTCTTAGAATGATTGTGGGTAGTACTCTCTGCCACCTGACTTCGGTGGGATGAGGTGCCTGTTTTGTCTGTTTGTAGAAGAGGGTCGCCATTTTGGATTTTATTTTGACTCGGTTCTCGATCCCCTGATTATCTACAAGTCTGGATTTTTTTATGCGCAAATGATTTTGGCACCTAATACTCTGTGCCAAATATCAACTCTCGACATGTACTCCTTCATACCTCTATGCTGGTAACATAAAACGGCAGTACAATTTTATAAACAAGACATAGTCTTGTCAAACAGATAAATGCTAATAACAATATTATTTGTTCAATATCATTAAATATTAAACTTTCTCTTAAAATTTTCTATACAATTATATAAATATAACATAAAATAGTAATCATATATAAAACCAAGCCCAAATTATAGAAATAATCTAATCAATTGGATAAATTATTATACTAGAACTTGACTAATAAATAGAATACTAGAACTTGACTAGAACTTACATAAATAAACTATTTACGTGGTTCATATGTTTTAGCGTAATAATTAATCTGACCATATCATTTGATTATTTCTATAAAATATTAGTCATTAATTGAAAATTATCATCATTATATATATTATAATAAAATTATCTAAATAAAAATCAACTAAAATTATGTA
The DNA here is from genome assembly GCF_000671375.1 of Centruroides sculpturatus. Lineage (NCBI taxonomy): Eukaryota > Metazoa > Arthropoda > Arachnida > Scorpiones > Buthidae > Centruroides > Centruroides sculpturatus. Next base: position 429,209 of record NW_019384817.1, read on the forward strand.
CATAATTGTCTTTTAAATTATTTTATATTAGTATCAAAATTTATTTTGCAAATACAGGTATCCCTCATACAACACAGTTCTTCTACAACATGGTTTGAAAATTAGGAAAATTCCCCTGTACAACATGACTTCTGGTTTCACTCTAACATGGTTTAGAAATCCTCCATACAAAATTTCACAATTTTTAAGTGTAAACTTCATTATTTGATTTTTTCTTTTATTCAAGTAAGCACAAGTCATCTCAAATTTGTCCATGGATTTTGGAATATTAAAATTTTCAAATTATTTTGTGCTTTTCATCAGGTTTACTTTAATGAAAACTGATAGAACAAGTAAGAAAAAATTTCACAAACTTTTCTATCAACCAGATGTCATTATCATTGCTTTCAGACTTTAGTCCTTAAAACTGTCAACTGTTTTCTTTTTATAAATTAATCTTCATATTTAGTAAAGTTTATTTAAAACTTTTTAGATAAGTACCATTAAACATTTTTTTAACTGTAAGCAATCATTTGTAAAATGACTAACTAAATACAGTGATATCTTGGTATTCAAACAGAAATTCTGGAAAAAAGTCACTCAGTACTTGACTGAACAAACATAATCTGCTAGAACAAACTTTCAATTAATAACATATTTTTATTCTGTCATCCATAAATATTTTTATGATAAAAATAAAAAGTATGAAAATGTTGCTGATATTTCTAGTAAAGATCAACAACAAGCTGAGATGATAATACTTTGTAAAAAGGAAATGTCCTCATTTAACTAAAATTAATATTAATGCAAAATACAGTACTTTTAATTGTAATTGTTAATTAATTATTGATTGGAAATATATTATTGATTGCTTTAAAAAACATATTTCTCTTAGTAATAAAAAGAATAGTATACTTTTCTAGCCAGCTTCTGGAATATAGCCACGTGTTTTGCATTGGTCTTTTGTTTCATATAGCACTGATTCACATAACACAGAACATTTTTGGAACATAACTGCCATGTTATATGAAGGATACGTGTAGATTGTGAAACATAACCTACCAATTTTTTCCAATGCTTGAAGCCCACAATAAATTGATTTATGCCGAGTAGAACTTCCTATAGTTACATGTAATTTTTTAAAGTTTTCAGGAGAATATTCAGATAAATATTTGTACATTTGTTCAAGTTCTGAAGATACTATAACAATTTTATGAATCCAAGGTTGTCTGAAATTATCAAAGATTTTGAAATGATTAATATTTCAATTTTAATTTTAAAAATAGTAAAAAACTTAACTGACTCCTAAGCTTTATAAATAACCTTTATTTATAAATTAGTCAACTGTTCATAATGTCAATAAATAATTATATAATAGTTTTCTTTAGAATTAATGTAAAAAATTAAATTCTTTTATAGTAAAAATTATAGTTAAACAAAATTTTAACAAATAGGATACCCTATATATATATCTTAAATTTAACAAAAATTAAAGTTTTCTTTTCTAAATAAATTTTTTAACATTCATTAAATACTACTGTAATTATTAATACTATCATATATATGTTTAAAATTTTTACAATAAATGATTACACTTGCAAAGCTTAGTTGTGTTAACAAACATATAGCTATGTTGTGTTATTATGCAGTGGAAGAGAATACTTTAAAAAATAAAAATGTGATGAATAAAATAACAATCTCCAGTAATAACATTATTATTAATAGAGATTGTAATTTTAAAATGTAATATAGACAATTTGCATTAAAATGAACCATTAGGGGAACAGTAGTTAGCTCACTTTATCAAAAATTCATATTAACAATTGTCAAGGCCAAGGTAGTATAATTTAGAATGTTAAGATTTAATTAATAGATGATCGAAATCTCAAAATTATAATATTTTGAATTAATTTACTAAATAAAATTAAATTTATTTACAAAAATAAGTTAATGTTCTAAATGATTTTCAAATCAAAATATCATCACAAAGTTGGCTGCAATTTTTAATCATATCTTTTTAATTGAATATATATGCTCTCCACCTCAAATGAGTACTGTAGACTGTATTGTCTTGTCCCTTACATCATACTTTTCTCTTAACAATGGAGTCATGCATTTATCTAACTCTCTTCAATAGAAAATTTTTAAATTGAAGTAAGATAACTTCAGTTTGCATGAGAAGTTCATATATATAGGGTTGGCAACTAAGTGATTGCAGATTTTGTCAATAGGTAGGTTGTCAATAGGTCAATAATCAATTAGCACATTTTTTTGCTTTGTCATTGTGTTCAGAGCATTTAACCTATATTGTTTTCTTGTTGTTTGGACTTCCACCTTTAATTTAGTAAAAAATTGTATTGATTAGTTATTTAGTTTCATTTTTATCCCAATTTAAAAATGGAAGAATAAGACGTGCATTTCAGACATATTTTATTGTATTATTTCCGAAAAGGCAAGAACGCATCACAAGCACACAAGAAGTTATGTGCCATATATGGGAACGAAGCCTTGAAAGAAAGGCAGTATCAAAATTGTTTTGACAAATTTTGTTCTGGTGATTTTTCACTGAAAAATGCTCAACGATCTGGCCGTCCAGTTAAAGTTGATGATACCCATATCAAGGCCATTATCAATTCAGATCGTCATAGCACAATGCGTGAGATGGCACAGAAGCTCAATATATCACATACATGCATTCAAAAAAAAATTAAAACAGCTTGGCTATGTCAAGAAAGTGGATTTATGGGTCCTTCATCAGCTTAAGGAAATTCATTTGACGCAATGCATTAGCATCTGCGATTCACTTCTGAAACACAACAAGATTGATCCATTTCTGAAACGACTGATTACTGGTGACAAAAAGTGGATAGTTTATAGCAATGTTAATCGGAAAAGATCGTGGGTGATGGGAGATGAACCAGCCCAGATGACACCAAAAGCTGAGATTCACCAAAAATAGATTATGCTGTCAGTTTGGTGGGATTATAAAGGAATTCTGTACTTTGAACTTTTACCAAGAAACCAAATGATTAATTCAAATGTGTATGTTCAACAACTTGCCAAACTAAGCGATGCAATTCAAGAAAAGCGGCCAGAATTGGTAAATCATAAGGGTGTTGTTTTCCAGCATGACAATGCAAAGCCCCACACATCTTTGGCCACTCGCCAAAAATTATTGGGGCTAGGTTGGGATGTGTTGTCACATCCACCATATAGCCCTGACCTTGCACCTTCAGATTACCATTTACTTCGTTCCATGCAGAACTCCTTAAATGGTAAAATTTTTAATGACGCTGATGATGTAAAAACACATTTAATTCAGATTTTTGCTGGCAAAAATCAGAAGTTTTATGAACATGGAATTATGACACTGCCTGAAAGATGGCAAGAGGTCATTGACAAAAATGGACAATACCTAATTGAATAAAATTATATTTTTAAGAAAAATTTTGAATTTTCCTTCTTATTTAAAATCCGCAATCACTTAGTTGCCAACCCTATAGTTAATCGAGGCATCCTGCCTCTTATCTTTCCATATTTGGTCGCAGCTTTCATCTATCTAATTCCATTCTCGAGATTAAGGAAGGACAGATAGACAGAAAGACAACAGTGCGAATTTATATGGCTACAATTTTTTCAAATTGTAGACCTATAAATGAAATGACCTATCAAACCCCAACAAAATGAAGAGGAGACAGTATTCATCATTAAATGATGAATACTTAAATTTTAAGTATGGAGCAGTGTATCAGAGTGGTTAAACAAAACAAAGCTAAAAGAAATCCACAATTTTTTCTGTTGAAGATTGTAAAAATAGAACATATGTTTTGACACCAAAAGGGTAAAAATGGAGCCAAATTTGGCATAAGTAGCAAAACTTGGCATCATTGTATGCACTCTCCAATATGCAAACTAGCATTTGTTTGCTTGGTGACTGCAGCCATCTAAAGAGATGAGCATCCATAAACTTTAACCTCTATTATATGAGTAAAATAGAATGGTTTGCTAAAACTAAATGTTTGAACTGCTCTACAATCAGAGGATGAACCTTCTTTGCTTATAGAAGGAAATATATTCTACTCAAAACAGAACATTTATTACAATACTATTTTTTATTGTTCATGTTGAAAAGTGTAAAAAGCAACCATTACTGGAAATGGGGTTATTTCTTGGGAGTTGTGAAGGTAATTTACAGTTTGGCTTAATAAATTCTGGAAAATTTTTGTTCACTTTGTCAAGTAAAAATTAACATTCTGGCAATGGTGTTTTGCCAGGGCAATGACAAAATTTGCTTTACAGCTGTTTGTTTTAAGGTCAACTGTATATTCAACTCATATATAAATCATAATTTTGAAATTTAATGTATATTTTATTTATATACTAGGGGGTTTTGCTCCTTCCCTGGCTGTCATGGCAGCACAACTCCCTGCTTGCTTCACCCATTTGTTCCCAATATAAATTATTCATAAATATTTTGTGACAATTCAACCCCCATGAAGAGCTAATTTCCACTTGCTTCACTCATTTTGCTTAACCCCAGTTGCATTGCTCCTTACTTGGGCCAATCTCTTTTGCTTTGCTGACTTGTTCAAAAATTTCATGATGATTCATTGATTCTCAGTGTTGCTATTTTTATCTTTTTTTTGTGACAGAAAAAAGTGTCATAGTGATTTTAAGGTAAGTATTAGACAGAATAGTTATAAAATGAATTATGAAACATTATTCCTAAACTAGATTTTCCAATGAAGTTAGAATATTTCAAACAGTTAGTTTCAAGTGAAAGAAGTAAGCTTATTCAGTAATGCAAAATTCTTGCAAAGTCTAGTTACATTACAATTCTAAACTCTCACTGCAATAATTTTAATTATTTCAATCAACACAGTTTTTCTAAGCTAAATACTATTGGTGACATTACTTTTTCTAACATGTCATTATTGTTAGCTTATGTGTTTATAAGATATGCTAGTCATATGCTAGTGTAAATCTATTTATTTATAACAGTCAGAAACACTAAGTTTTCCTCAAGTAGAATACATAATTGAATGCTAAATACAAGTTAAAATTAATTAAACATTTGTAATCAATTAAGTTAATCATTGTAATCAAACCTGTTAAAAAAATCATTAAAAAGAATGCGTAACTGCAAACTAATTCAAAAATAATAACAGTGGAGTAATTCTATCAACTTCAAAGACATCAACTCTCTTTTGAAGCATGCAAGTTCTTTTTGAATACTGACTACTCTAAGTGACTTGAAGCCCTATGATGAATATGGTGTGAACTGTTTAATTTATTTTATTTTTGTATTTACAGTAGGTATATATTTTCCTTTATTTGTTATGTTATTATTTTTGAATTTGTTCACAGTTATGAGTTCATTTTTACAATTTGTTAATGGGACTGATCCTAATGTTTAAATTTGTATTTTAGAAAGTAGGCATCTTAACTAGTTTGGCATTTCATTATGTATTCTACTTGAGGAAAGTCATTAAAAACGATTGAAAATGTTTTAGTTATTATAATTATTAAAGACAAATTAAAGTTATTAAAAAATGTATAATTTCTACACCAGATTAATGTAAAATGCACATACCATAAGCCTTATACTGATGTGAGTCTCCTACTCACTATCGTTGCAAACGTTTTCGAACTGTTACGGTTCTTCTTCAGTTTGAAAACGTTTGCACACTGGTATAAAGCTTATGGTATGTGCATTTTAAAATTATTAAAGACCACAAGTTGGAAAAAAGAGAGAAAAGACTGGAAAGAAAAGGGTTAAAGATTAGTAGAAAGAAAATAGAGTATATGAAAAGTGCTTTTGGGAAAGGTGCTTCTGAGAATGAAGTTGACATGAAAATTGAAGGAGTGAGAATGAAAGATTCAGATATTTGGGGTCAGTACTCCAGCAAATGTGGAGATTGATGAAGATATAACAAACAGCAAATGTGGAGATTGATGAAGATATAACAAACAGTCTCAGCTGGTTGGACTAACTAGAGAGGGCTAGTAAGGTACTTTGTGGCAAAAGAATGCCTCCAAGAAAGGGAAAATTTTATAAAATGGTTGTTAGGCCTACAATGTTGAATGGTTCAAAGTGCTGGGCTGTGAAGAAAGAGGAGGCACAGAGAACACATTGCAGAAATGCAGTTGCTGAGATGGATGGTTAGTGTCATAAGGAAAGATGTGAGAAATAATTACATCAGGGGAAACTTGGGCTTCATGGAGATAGAAGAAAAATTGAGAGAAAATAGACTGAAGTAGTTTGGGTTTGTGCTATTCCAACCAGCCCCAGTATGAAGAGTCTTGGGAATATCAGTGGAAGAGTCAAGAAGGCAAGGAAGACCTAAAAAGTTCTGGAATGAGACCCTTAAATGTGATATGGAGGAGTGCACAGTCTCTGTAGAAGTTGCTTTGGACAGGATAAAATGGAAGACAAAGACTGAAAGTGCCAACACTGTACAGTTGAGAAAAGGCCAAGGAAAAGAAGAAGTGACTGTGCTGATGTAACCTTATCCTGATGATGCTAACATCAATTTAACTTAGTTGAAGAACTGGAACATTTTCTTGCATATGTGGAAAAAATTATTCACATATAAACACAATTAACTATGCTGTACCAAATAATCTCTGGAGGTAAAATATAGTCAGCTTTTCCTAATGTGGAAGTTATACTCAGACTCTTCTTAAGAGTAATATGGACAAACTGTTCAGGGAACAATTCTTTTCACAGTTTATAAGACTTAAAAATGAACTATATTCAAATAACAAGTTTGCCATTATTTATAGTCATTTTTTATATGCAAAAATAAAAAAAATTTAAAATTATTGATATTGTTAAACAAAATTTGCTTAGTATAAAAATAAAAAAAATAATTTTTTTTAATTACACATTTTTCATTTCAATTAAATTTTTTTTTAATCTACTCTAATAGGATATGGGGGTCTCAGAAACACTGACAGCTTAGCTTAACCACTATAAATCTGGCCCCGATCATCCTATCCTATCTCATCCTGTACTGAAACTGGATTCATGAGCCATCCTTCATTCACTTCCTCTGTTAAACTTATTGAATATTCTGAACTGCTTCAATGTTGTCAATTTATATTTCAATTAATTTCTTATTATATATTTAAATGTTGTATAGCTATTTATGTTCAATATAATTTGAGTTTAATATAAAAAATTTATTATAGTCTGAAAATTGAAACATTTGTTTTTCTTAAAAATATTTACAATAAATAAATCAGCTTGACTTCTTTATTACAGCTGTTTTATTTTAATAAATAAAGAAACATTAGCAAACAATCAAAGAGGCCCCAGAAATTTTTTATTCAATAAAATGTTATATTGAACCATTACAATCCAGCTTCAGATCATTTGGATTTCATAGTAGTTCTGTAAATGCTGTTCTTTGCTTTTGTTCAATTCAAATGAGCCAAAGCTGGGATGTAACAGCTCTATAAAACATTTTATTGAATAAAAGCATTTCTCTGGACTTCCCGGTTGTTTGCTAATGTTTATTTATTTATTAATCTGTTAAATGGAGTCATGTGATATGGAATCATAATTTGGTTTATATTTATTTATGCCAAAGAAATCAATTATTATATTGTATTCTGTTACTTTATAATTAATTCAATTTTATTGAAAAATTTATAATATAATAGTAAATCTATAAATCATAAGAGAAACTGTTACAAAATAAAAATAAAATAATTAAAAATACCTTAAAAATGTATCAATAGCATGCAAAATAATTGGTCTATGAAGAACATGGCAATATTGTTTTGGGATATCTGATCCAAATCTTTCACCACTTCCTGCAGCAGGTAATACTACACCAACTTTAAAATTCACATTCTTAGATTTAGACATGAGTGATGGTTTAACTAAAAATTTAAGTAAAAACAATTTAAATAAAATGCTTCTACTTAAATTTTCATATTCCTGTAAAAATATTGTTAAAGAATTATTATTATTATTAATTATATGAAATCACATTAAGTTGTACCATTTTAAAAAGTTGTAAATAGTTTTAAACTCTATTAAATTTAAAAATAAATAAATGATCATATTTTTGCACAAATAACCCATAATGATGTATATCCTTCACAATTATGGAGAAATTATGCCTAGGCAGAAGTTTTTAATTACAATTTAAAATTCACTAATGCTATATTTGTTGGTCATACACCATTGCATAATTTTCAGTTTGCATATTATGCACTGGTATATGGTATACAGATAACTTTACAGGTTAAAGATGTAAGAGGTATTTATCAATACAAAGTGCATCTTTTCTTGCTAAACTGGTTTTTGTAACTTTCTTAAGTGACAAGTATAACTCCTTTTGACCTTATTTTCATTAGTACAGATTTTATGGCAAAAGCCATCAGCTTTAAGCTGACAAATTATGACAATTAAAGCCATCAATATTTTAACTATTTGTCTATATTAGAGGGACTAATTGTCATATTTTTAACTTGTAGAAATGGTGCAAAATAATTCTCCTGAAAGACAATAATTGTGTATGATGTGTACAGACAAGGAAGCTATAGACCAGAGCCTTATTCCTGAAATTTACAGAATACTTGTACAAGAGAAAGGCTGCAAAAAAGCTGTATTACATTGAAGCCACATGCAGGCCATTAAAAGAAAGGATAAAAGAGCATAAAAGGAATGTATGGCATGAGCAGCCAATCACTGCACTAGCAACTTATGTTATAGCATAAGGGTTACAGTGGAGTAAGAAAGAGCAGAAGTAATATGAAAGATTCAGGACAGGAGACACCTTAAATACACAGAAGCATGGCATATACACAAGAATGATCAATCAGGATGAGCGATAAACTTTAAAGAATCATATAAAGTCTCAGCGGCATGGAGAGCAGGTTTAATATAAATATCAGTAAGAAAAAGGCATGGACAGTTAAAGAAATAGACACACAGTTGTTTCCTGTTATGTTATCATTTATGTTACTTTATTATTTAGTTTTATTTGTATTTTTTTTTTGTTTTATGTTTAGTTTATTCAAATGTTCATATGTTATTATCCCATGTATTTTAATTATCTATTCATGTATTGATAACAGACTTGTGCACTAGACATTAAGAAAGTTTAAAAACATTCTAAAATAGGTTTTGTTTTGTAGAAATTGGAATTGTTTGATTATTTCATGAAGAAGGTCAATCAACTGACCAAAGGCATTGGAAGATTTAATAAAAAGATAACTAACTAAAGCTTCTCATTACATCGGGTTGTATAAAACAAAGCACACTCTATATAACCAATAACTGGCGTGAAATATCCAAAAACATTTAAACATTTAGCAAACATTTTCGATGCCCTCCTGGGCTCTTCCTCAGGCTAAATTTGTTTTTTCTGTTGGAACTGGATTCTTTAATTTGAATGTTTTTAACTAGGAATGTGCTCTGCTTCCTAAAGCTTGAATATGGAAGGAATCCATGAGCCGCTTCAAATTAATTTTCCTTTTTGATCAATGGGGATATGTTATGTGCACCTTATAGTAATTACATTTATCACTCATCAATTTATGATTTATCATCTAATAAATATTGCCAAGCCATTGAGAGACTAATTTCATCCTTAAAATTAATGCACGTTAATTTGCGATCGGCCTTAAAAATTTCTACTGCTTCCAAAGTTCTTAGACGTTCTTGATGATGGGTAGTGTGGATAACCCGTGCCTCATTAAAAATTGGTGTTATGCCCAGGTTTGTCGCATAAGTAGACAATGCCGTCGTACATTTATTATGGGTGATGTCTGACTTATGCTCCTTTACTCTAGTGGCTAATGGACATTTGGTGGACCCGATGTAAATTAATTGCCTATCTCATCTGTCATCCTTCAAAGGGATGCTATATATTCCCAGAAGCCTGTTTGGGTTATGGGTATCCTTTCTGTTCCTCAATAAACTGTATATGGAAGGGCATCTTCTGTATGCAATCTTAATTCCTCTTTTCTTTGCAATTGCATTATATATTATTTTTAAGAACATAACCATGAAATTACCAACATACCAGCATAAATTCAATTTAAAAACGAATGTTTTCTACCATCTTCAATGGTCATCATCAGGTTCGAATCCAAGATTTCAAAAAATCGAACATCGCAGTTATGCGCATGTCCGATGCAGGGTCTTAATAAAATTATTCGTGTAATTGGTTTCCTGCTTCAAAAATCTGATGTTTATATTATAGTGTAGACATATATGGTGCGCATCCATTATACGTCATAATACGCCCTCCACGCCATCGCCAAAGAGTCTGTTTCCTTGAAATTGATGGCTGTTCCCTTTCTGAATGCTTTAAAAATTTCCAGCTGTTCTAGATATTTCAGGCTGGCCTGGTGTTCACACCGTTGTATTAAACGTGCATTATCAAATTCCACCCTGACGTCATCATCAAGCGCGAAAGCGGCCAAAGCTGTATTGGGAAGGCGTTTTTGAATTGAGTACTTGTGTTCCTTGACCCTTGTTTTAAGACAGCGTGCGGTAGCACCAATATATTCGTCCGGACGATTCACCCTATGATCGTAAATAGGGATAGAATATATTCCCGGAACACAGTTCCTATCAAGACGGTCCTTATCGTTTCGTAAACAGGAGAAAATGGTCTGCGATCTTCTGTAAGCGATATTTTTACCAGCATACCGAGCGATTTGTTTGTAGGTGCTATGAAGGATCTTGTTGTAAGTAATAGGAACAAAGGGCTGGTTATTCCGAAGTGCCGTACTCTTAGGTTGTTGGTGGCGTGCTATAAGTGTTTTAATGTTTAGTTGTGGGTTGTACATTACCGGGATTCTTTCTATGCTTTCTTCATTAGTAACAAGAATCCCGTACTGCTACAAGGTACTGCTTAATGATTGTGGGAATATGGATCTAAGTTGTAACAAGTGTAAAATTTGTTGCACTTGCCCATTGTGTACTAAAAGTTCTGGCATCCAACAGACTTCATGACAAGCCATATGATAACCTTTACAAACTTTATGAAGTCATCTGAAACATTGTATTGTAAAAGCTTTGAAATGTAAGAAAACATTTTCAAAGCTAAAATTAAAAAAACAAAAAATTCACTGTCTGAGGAGAATTTGGAATCATATATGTTGTTATCCATTGTCAATTATAGCAATCTATATTTACACTTAGTATCACTATATATTGAAATATGTACTGTATAATACATTAGAATTTATAAAAAATATATGTTTATTTAGCAAAAATTTTAATTGCATCTTTCTTCCATATATGTGTTGTTTGAAAATTTTATTTATTTTGTGTAAAATTAAATAATAGCCTTACGTGGGCCTGTTTTGTCTGCTGGCAACCGAATTTTTATACCCGGTCCGTCACTGCTTACGGTGTGAAAATGGAGAGAGACTGAAGTTTAAATCTCGGCATACGATGTGCTGCTGTCTTGTTTCTTCAAAAATGATGGAAAGTTAAAATATTATTCAGAGATCCCTTGGTATTTAGTTTCTTTCAATTGTTTGGATTATTTGTGTTCTGTTTGGAAGTATGTACTTATATTCATTTTTTATATTAATTTAGATTTCATTAATAGAAACAAAAAATGTTTTATTAAAAATTGTCTATTTAATTTAANTTATCTATATATATAAAAATGAATGTATGTGTGTGTGTGTCTGTCTGTCCTTCATGCATTACCACACCATTTATCCGATTGCTATGAAACTTTGGGAAGTTGTTTAATATACTCCCACAAAGGTTTCTGGCATAGTACGATTGCCATTAAGCTTTGGGAAGTTTTTTAACGCGAAGGTTTCTGGCATAGTACATTTATCCTACGATAGATGGCGCGCGTGTATACGAGCATTTCACTGTGTGTGTGATCGATTTCAAATTGTGAAGACCATTTCCCCCCTTCCAAAAAATATTTCTATATATGCATTTGTGAACTGTTATTTACAATATTTTTAATAATTTTTGTTTAATCACTTTATTTCAACTTTTTTTTTGCTAATTACGTATTAGCTCGAACTTTGTTAAAACCTTAACTGTATCCCGAACAACAACTGAAGTTGTAGGAGGAAATTTGCCTATTTTACCGATCTAGGGATCCCCCCTTTTCTAAATTTTAATATCAACTCAAAATAATTTAAAAAGACAAATTACAATAAAACGGTTTATTATCCAACTATCAGAAATTTCATAATATGCCAAGGAAGAGAGGAAGGAGCAATTAAATAATCAAAATTATAAAGGATTTAAAAATATATATAAAAATGGGGAATATCGCACTTCTGACAATCTCTGCGAGTATGTGGGCTAAATTTAAAGAATCCATGCTTCTCGCATGTACAACTGTATGTGGCCAGCTCATGCGTCCGAAAACCTTCTGATTTATTCGTGTACGCACCAGACGGAAAAACAAAAAATACCATGTATCCACAAGCACTCCAATAAATAAATAGAATTGAAACAACACTTTGAAATGTTTTCCCGATGAAAATGAATAATAATAATAATGTAATAATAATAAGTTTCAATAAAAATGATAAAATGTAGATTGAATTTTATCATAACGAGTTTGCTTGAATTTCCTTTCTTCTGAGATTGCAGCAATGCACGACGGGTAAGCTAGTTTCTTATAAAAATTAAACGATAGCTTTAGAGTTGTGAGTGGGTCTCTTTTGTCTCCTGGCAAACAATATTTTTAGATCCAGTCTGCCACTGGCTATACACGTTGCTAATTGGCTAATTAGATACAAATAAATCTGTGTTAATTATTCTTAATGACACATTTTCTTTCTTTTATATTCTTCTTCTGAAGTTTCTTGCTGTAGTCCAGCAGTAATCTATTGACTTTTTCTCATTCCACATTCCACTATACCACTTTTCCATTTGAGAAAGAGTCTGATGGACTCTTTTGCCATGTTCATCAGAAACAGCTCTTAGATTGGCAGAAAAAAATCTAAATGGAAATGCAGGAAATGCATCTTTGAGTGACATATTGTAACCCTGTGTTTGATAGGATATTACAAACTTCTCCATGATTTCTTCATAGTTGTTAGCTCATACATTCCCCAAAAAATTCTTGCTCATGTTTCTGAATGTGTCCCATGCTGTCCCTTCTGTTGGGTTAAGTTTTTCCTTGAAACTATGATCCTTCAAAAGCTGTCTTACTTGAGAACCTTAACTTCTTTCTCCAAAAGTTTCCATTGCTGAGATGTGATGCAACTAGGCAAGCCTTTCTTTTTGAATGAACCAAATCATGAATCAGATCATTCAACCAATACATACTGATGAACTGTAGCTCTTCTATCGGACTCCATGATAGGTGCTCATCACAACTTGAATGTCATTTGGCAAGGCATTTTCAAGATTGGATTCCTGTTCTGAATCTTTCGTGAAATTCAGAGGTGGGACTCATATTGGCATTGATTCATTATGGTGCACTAGTCAAAGCACAGTTGGGATATTGTATCTTGCTTGTTGATTTTGCTGTAAAGACTTTGATGTCAGTCATGCAAAAGTAAGAATCATAAACATGATTCTGAGGTTTCTGCCAGACCATAGGGACAGCAAAAGACATTGATTTCTGTGTGCCCTTCAACCATCCAGTCAGTGTCCACATGACCAATTACAGCATATTTTAGAAACCCAGATTTTGTCTTGATCTCCTATCTTATAGCTGAAATGACAATGGTATGCTTTCTTCACTAGAGACATCAGTGATTTTCATTGTGCTTTCAGTCAGTTCTCCATAAATGTAGCATAAATAATCTGACTGGTTTTTGCATGACATGTTGAGTCAGAGAGAGAGAGTGTGAGTGCGTGTGTGTCTGAGTTCCTTGGATCTCTGCTGGATCTTATATAGCTGACAGGCCACACCTCTTAACCTGACAGGTGGGTGAATGGGGCCATCTGGCACCTGATAGCTGGCACCTGTAACCTACTAAGATATAGCACCTGACCCAGGAGGGTCCTTTTAAAACAATTCCTGACATTAAGCAAATATTTCGCAAGTTTCATATTTTATTCAAACAACAGTAATAGAAAGTTTGTCTAAAAGCAGCATTATTCCACAAAATGTTGTATTTAAAAAAAACTGAGTATTAGATTTTGGACTACAGATTTATATTCAGCACATTAAAATATATAAAATATCACATTTACTTTTACAGAAGAATTTTGATGCAGAACAGCCTTATTGCTGTATTAAATTCTAGAGAAGACAAGATAAACTTACTGTTTTCTATTATATCATTCAATTGCCCACATTTCCATTTTTGTCTGTAGATGGCATTATTAGTTCCCTGAAACCGTGTAGTCCACATGCATGTTTGCAATTCATAGCTGTTTTATCAGTCAGTTCTAAAAGCAAGAAAAGCTCTCATTATGAATACCCCTATAGTAGTTGGCTTTGGTCTAAATTCAGTTAGAAATCTAGACACCCAGGCCATCAGTTAATGTATAAGAATATTTGATTGAGACATGAATAAAATTTTCTTAAATATCTAATTAATTTTAAATAGTGTGTTAAGGTAGAAACTGATTATAACTATAAGCATTAGGTGATTAATTTCTCTATCTTTCATAAACAGTTAAAGACGTAATAGGACTGACAGATGCTAACTTAACCCAAACAGGGTTTCTTGCCCTCTTCGTCAAGTGTATTAGTTTACAAAATGAAAAGAAAAGATCAAGAGAGAGAGAATTATAGTTTTGAAAATAAATCGTTGATTCTCAGTTCTTGTAAACATCTTACAACTAGCATTCCAATGCTAGTAGAATATTAGTAGAATAAACATAAATATCTGGTAGTCCAACATTTGAAAATATAGCAACTTTCCTACATGCAAGACTCTCTTTCAACTGTCTGGCTAGCAACTCTTTTATCTCTATTATTCTAAAGAATATTCTTAGACCACAGTGAAGAACCCACCATGTATATTGTCCATCTTACAGACTTCCAAGATTTCCTCTCTGGAAGACTACTAATCTTAAACTAAAATTTACTCAACCAGAATAATAGTTTGCTATCTCAGGCATTACAATGGAATCCATATGGCTTCACTGTATGGTGACTATTTGGGAGGCAATCCTTGTACAGGTGGAAGATATCATCCTAAGCTGATAAGCACTTCTATCTATATAGAAGTAACTTTGTAAATCATAACTTTGTAACACTTAATCATTTAATGAAGTATGCTGCTCATTCTAACATTACTAAAGAATCTATAAAAATGTTAGGATTGTGTCAGTATATCAGACATAATTATGATTATAATAGGTAACCAAATATCTCTTGTAATTTTACTTCATTGTCTGGAAATGTTGCTCTAATCTTCAAAAATCAATTACAAAATCTGCTAAATCAATATCAATTACAGCTAACTACTTTTTATCAAATTAATCATCAAGTTGCTATTAGTTGCCCAAGTAGTAATCTCACATAATGATTAACAGGGGGTCACAATGTTGCTAGAAATAACTATATGGCAAACACAACTATTGATCCATTCCTGTATGTAACTCAGTAAATATATATGTATATTAATGCATTATGTACTTGTGCTAAGGCATTCCAATCTCAATCTTTTTCTTCGGTTGAGAGGCAGTTTGATTGAAGATGACATTACTACAAACATATTAATTTAATACAAGCAATTGTTTATTATGACATTGTCACAACACTGGTCTGCATTTTTTGTGACAATGCCCTCAATTTTAGTAGTGTCTTGCCCCTGTAAATCATATTTTTCCTGTTAACAAGGAAGTAATTCAGTTCATCTACCTAATTCCATTCGGGAGAAAATTTTTTAATTGAAATAACATAACTTCTGGTCCAAATCAGAAGTTTGTAATCAGGGCCTCCTGCACCTAAGCTTTCCATGTCTGGTCTCAACTTTCACCTATCTAACTCATTCTTGAGATTAAGGAAGGGCGACAAACAAATGGACACCAGTTGGAATTTATAGGTCTACAAGTTTTAAAAATTGCAGGCCAATTAAGAAGTTATAGATTTAATAAATGATGATAATGGTTGTAGTGAGACAAAAAACTTTTGAGGTTGAAATTTTGCACTATCTTTTAATCATTAAAATCTTTAGTTATATAAGATAATCATGTCTTCAGAAAAAAATTTATTTTTGATAATTTTACAAGAATAGAATGATTTACTTTTAAATATTACAAAAATACATTATTATGAATTTTTCTCTTGATGACATTGTTGATGCACATAAGTAATTAAAAATTGTTTAATTTGTTTTTATTCCTCTATATTAAATTCTAACTCCATAAAATTGTTAATTTCAAGTGTTCTGCACATTCCAAATTGTTTTAACAGTGAATAAATAATAATTGATTCACTGTTAAAACAATGAAATAATAAAATGATTCACTGTACTGTACATTTAAGTTAAATGTATAGTACAGGTAACCCCCGTATAACACGGCACTTCTATAGCACGGATTCACTCTAACACGGTTCGAGAATTGGTACCATCCCCTGTATAACATGGTACTTTAATAACACGGATCCACTCTGACATGGTTCAAGAAATGGGTAAAACCCTCGTACAACATGAAATGTAATAAATTTTTACACACTTAAGTACTAATAGTTTATGAAAATTATTATTTTCGTGAACTATTAGTACTTCAATGTGTAAATTTTCTTTTCTCCATACACATAGTCCTTCGCGAAAACGGTTTCAATTTTGCCATATTTTGATGCTTCTGCTTCTGGTGTTGCCAGATGTTTTCCCCCTTATTCCATAAGTGCTTAGCACCATATAAGGAAATTTATAAAGATCTTTTAACTAGAAGCAAGCAATCTAAAATTAAATACACTTTTTGCAAAAGGTAAAGCATGAATCTGAAAATAATGCAGAAAAATGCTCAGAGGATAACGATAATTTGCCAAAAATAAAACGCTCTCGGTTAATAGTGCTTTTAGTGATGACAAAAGAAAACATTGTTTAATTTATATTAATATGTATCACTTAAGAAAATTTTAATAAAGATATTTATCTTAATTATGAAAATATAGTAGAATGTTTTTTAATTTTTGGAACCTAACCCTCCTTTTCGTACTAGTTCTTTGATTCGCATAATATGGATTCGCATAACATGGCAATTTTTTGGAATGTAACTACCGTGTTATACGGGGGTTACCTGTACAGTAAATCATTTTATTATTTTATTGTTTTAACAGTGTCTTTTATTATGTATACTGTTTATTTTAATTATACTGCTCTAAATACTGAATCAACACGTTTAATCAAACTAATACTTGGATCTGTAATCAACGATTTACCAACTATGGAGATTTCATGTGCATTTTGAAGTATATGATTGTATTACTCTAAACAATGTACTAATACAATTGATTATATATACCTAATGATTGGAATTGTTACTGGTATTTTACCAAATGTTGAAATTTTGTTGCGCATTTCATAAATGTGGATGTATCAACTTCATAAATATTTGTAGAAAAAACTGATGAGCGACTTAAGGTCTGAAATGATTACTTTTTTTGGGAAAATAAATTGATTTTCGAAGGCTGATCGTGTGTCCAGTGATGATGTAATAAATCTAGGAATAAAGAGGCCAACATAGTACTCACAAGAATATACTTAATTAAGCTGATATTTGTCACAAAAAATATTGGAACTAAATTTAACTAGTGAAAAGATAAGAATAAACTATATATTACTAGTATATATAATTCTGATGATGATTCAAGAATGTAAGAAATTATAAAGGATTTAAAAAACAAAAGAAAAATTTAGAAAATTGCATGCACTTAATATTTTTCTTTGTTTTCACTTGATTAGAACTGTATAATTTCCTTTCTTTTGTATATGAATAAATTTAATTTGGCTGCCAGAATAAAGTTTTTCAATATAATCCAATTAGGCTATAAGTTAATTTATTTGAAATTTTTATTTTTTTATCAATTACTAGGTTATTTTCCTGATTAGAGCTATAGAGTTCATTTCAATTATGTCCAAAGATAAATCACGCATGTCATAAGAAAAGAAAAAGCATTGTTGTTCTTACAAAAAAAAATTATAACTTTCATTATTACCCATTTTCATAATTATAAACATTAAAGCAATTTGTTAAAAAATGATTATATATTTGATTCCAAAGTAAAATTTAATAGTAAAATATTCAACTTCTATCTGAAAGTTAACATAGAAGAATCTTCTTAGTGTAATCACAACTATTATCACCTGTCTAATATTATGAGAATTAACATGCCTCAAAACATGCAAATTAAACTTATAAAACTTTGCTTATTATTGCATTGCTTACAATAAGCAGTGTTTTGTTTAGTTTATTAAAGTTTGTTCTTGCTGGATATTTTTAGTTTTAGTGTGTTTATTTTGAAGCAAAGTTTCAGTTACAGTTGTCATTGGGCACATTGCCTAGTAAAACAGCTTTAATACAGTTGAATAAGCAAGCCAATGAAATAGTCTGTTTCATATGAAATGGACTACGTCATTCATTTGCTTATCCAACTGTATTAAAGTCACTTTACTAGGCAAAATACTTATTATCTTAAGGTAAACAATCATTTTTAAGCTATGTTTTCATGCTATCAGCCTCAATACATGTTGATAACATACAATTGTTATCAATTTTCATTATCAGTCAGTCTTAACCTTGATTTAAACATCAAACATTAATTATTTTAATTGTTATTTACTTGTAGCATAATGTTTTAAATTGCTGACATTTCTTACTTCAATTATACATTAGCTGCTATAAAAGATGGTACTGAAAAAAAAAGCACATAACAAGATAATAATATTGGATAAAGTAAAGTAAATTAATTAATCTACAAGTTACAAATTTTTTATTTGTTTTAACATAACTTTTTAATGGCAGAGTCAATATACTTATTCAAATTAATGTTATCAACCAGCTACCATCATCAATGCAGGCAAGTTCCAAAGTGAATATAGCAAGATTCTCCTGTAGATGAATATACAGTATACACTATGCAAAACTTTACTGAAATTAATTTTTATGTATATATCTGATTAGATTACTTTAATGGAATAATTAAAAATGAATGCATATAAACATCTTTATATGATACATTTAAGAAACAAAAATTGTTGGTTAATGAAATTAAAGTGTAGATTATTATTTCAACAAATCCACAAGATTTAAATAAGGAATATTTAAATCTTTAACTTCAAAACAATTTAATAAATAACACAATAAAACCACGAAATATATGAACTCCATGGATAAAACCATAAAATTACCAAATTTGTATTCTGGTGATTTCCTGTATAATATATTGATTAATTTATTTTAATTCGATATAGCCTATCAATGAATTTATAATATTCTATATAAATTTTGTTCATAAAAAGTTTTATTTTACTTCGAAGTGAAAGTTGCCAACTTACAAGTTAAATGCCCTCTACTTTTCTGTGTAAATTTCTATTTATAATTTTTATTTTTTTCATTTTTATT
Source organism: Centruroides sculpturatus (assembly GCF_000671375.1). Taxonomy (NCBI): domain Eukaryota; kingdom Metazoa; phylum Arthropoda; class Arachnida; order Scorpiones; family Buthidae; genus Centruroides; species Centruroides sculpturatus. Next base: position 448,680 of record NW_019384817.1, read on the forward strand.
AATAATCAAGCATTTTATTGAATAAATATAAATAATTAAAAATAAATATGTTAACATAAAAATAAAAAGTTTATAAAAAGATGACTGATTTAAACTGTCAAATAAACCTATATTTGGGACGTTACATTACGGCAACGCAACATTTGGGCGATCTGCTTAGCAGAATGCCTTCCGAAAGGTCTTTTTCAGAGTAACTAACCCTTATTCAGGCCAGGGCCGGCCATCGGGGGGGTGCNCAAGAACAAAATCACGCTTTAAATAAACATGCATTAATATATGTTTGTGTTTGTAATTTTTTTTATTTTACAAAAAATGTAGGACCCAAATAGTTTCTTGCACCCGGGCCCCTTTATAGAGAAGGCCGGCCCTGATTCAGGCGTTACAGATGTGAAGAAAACTCCACGTGACCAGCCCGACTTGGTGAGGATCGAACCTCACAACCGAACTCCCAGTATTTAGGGAACGGAACCGCTTAGCCATCAGTGGACCGTCTATTTCGGAAAGAAAATAATAATTACACTATTTAGCTTGTCACTATAGTCAGTGAAAATGTTAACATGGGATTCAAACTTTACAGTGAATAAAACAGTACGAATGTTTAGTTTCAAATAAGGAGATATTTGTACAGTACATACATACAGACGAACTCATAAATTTCGTTGACCAATAACTCAGTAAGCTGTCAAATAACATTTAAAAATTTAAAAGTGTATAAAATTAAAAAGAAAACAATTTTAAAACGTTAAGATTTGATTGGCCAATTCGCGTTTAACTTTGAGAATAAAATCGCTACTTTAGGTGGAAAATTATGTTAAAAGTTTAAATTTTATGTTGTGTATCACGTGCATTGAATACTATGGCCGAACTACACTGAAGACCTAAATTTAACTCATTAAGGCGAGAAAAAAAATATCTGCCAAATACGCAATCCTTCGGAACCAAATTGAGTCTAGAAGACGATTGCCCAAGACAAATTTAATCACTCTCTTTCTTTTCATTTTTGTTTTTATTTTATATTTTATTTGCGTAGCAATAGTTTTGTTGTAAGTTATTTTATATTGTAAATTTTCATATTTTAAGTTTTTTCGAGATTTGAATGTTGATCCATCTGATGAGGACATGAAATAAAGTGATTTTTTTTTCTCTTGGTTCCTTCTGCTCCGATAAGAGAGAATGACCACAGTTATTGCAAGCATTTTGGCATGGTACTGTACTGTACACAGTACATAACACAGTACGATGCCAAAAGCCCTTGAAAATACAAAATGGCATAATCTGCATTAAATGTAATCAGAGTGATTTGGATTCTCCAGATTATTAGTGTCATCAACAGTCTCAGATGACATAACTGAGGACATAGTATCCTGCATTTGTTCCTGTTTAATGCTGGTACCATTAGTCTCTAGCTGGTTCAGTTTCAGAAGTAGATCACATGGTGGTGCACAGGATATATCCCCTCTTTTTGGTGGATTAATCAAATTATATAAGAATTGTATCCTGTACAAATTTAGGATATCCTCTGATGTAGTATGATCATTGCGCCCACACTGAACGCAGTCCCAAAATGTAACTACAAAAGTCTAATTTTAGTAAACTTTTATTAAACATGAATTAGCAGTGAGATTCACTTACCTCCGGATGATAATTAATTTTCCCAGTCAGCACACAAGAATAACCAAGTAACAAATCTTTGATAGTCTTCTATGTGAGCAACATATAAACACAATCCACACAATCTTCACTATGCTAATCCCAAAAATTTTTTTTAAACTCTTTTCGCCCTGTGGGCAATAAAAGGATCTCTTTTAGCAAGCTCATTACGGGTTCGGCCAGGTCCACAATGGGGCGGCCTAGTGGTGAGGGACGGAACTCGATATATCCAATAGACCACCACCTGAAAAATTCTTGGGACTTTTACGACCCAACCAGATTCGACCAGGACCTTGACTACTCGGGCATTCGGCCATACGTTTTGAAATGTCTTTGACACAGACTCATAAGCAGTGGTGATATTCAGCGGGTTCGCATAGGTTCGGCCGAACCCGTTGTTAACATTTTCAGTTTTCCGAACATTGTTAAACATATGTAACATTACTCAATGGTTTGATTCTTTTAAAAATATTAAAATATACGTATTATACTCTGTAACACTACTAAACTAGAGCCTTCCGATGCACTATTTGAGCGAAAAAAAAAAAAAATTGTTAAGGAAAAGTTTTCTGTTAGCGAACCCTTTGTTAAATATTTCGAATGTCATCACTGCTCATAAGTATTAATTTATTTACTTTGATCACAGAATTTTTTTGACAAATATATTTAAACATACTGTATATAATCAACTTGAATAATGGCGTAGAAACACGTCTTGTTTCAATCAAGAATCTTGAGTTCCTATTTCGTTTCTAACGTTTCGATCCTCCAATGTTTCAAATGTCTTTAACAAACAAAACAAACAAACCGAAGTAGATAGAAATTGCAAAACACTAAGGGTTTCGATAAAAAAAAAATAAAAAAAGATAATAATACTGTTATAATTATGGTCAAAAAAGACCGCGGAAAAGCAAAAATATCGAATTTGATATTTTTGCTTTTCCAGTATTGCTTTGCTATTTTTAACGGGAAATCCGCTCCTGATATGTCGGACCTCTCTCTTACCATCGGCCGCCCCATTAAGGGCCTTGCAGAACTCAAAAAGGACATAAATAAAAGCTTTTTTACGAGTCAGTGTTCTCATTACTGGTCACAAAGCAAAAATTTTAAAAATGCACATTGTTTGTTATTTTAATATTGAGTTCTTTAATTTGTAACTTTTTTGGTTTAAATTTGATATTTGCAATTCTCAAAGATTATTTTATCTCATTTAAGTTAAAATTCAGATAATTTGTTTAGATAAATTCGAAAGTTTAATTTATCTATTAACAAAATTAATTAATTTCTGATGAAATACGAAACATTTTCAAATAAATTAAGTTAATAAAAATCCAAAATAAAATTCCATAAACACTAAAAATATAACTGGCAACGTATACATTTTACTAATTTGAATAAACCATAACATGTCATAATATGTGAACGAGAGTATTTTGTGACGTCAGAAGAGGAAGAGATTAGAGATACGAGAATTTTTATATCAATTTTTGGTCGCTAAAAATTGTAAATTTTTTTATAAACCTATGTAACAGGAAGAACAGGACTGTCTACATGTCATCAGAAAAGAAAGGTTAGAATCATTTTTCACAGCTAAAAGTATAATAAACGTAGTGGATATGAAATTACGAGAATTGACTGATTTCAATTTTTTTATTTTTATTTATTTTTTTTTACTCTTACCACAATTGTTGTCAAGATGGAGACCGAACATTTAATGAAATATATTTACTTTCGATTTCATCGAAAATATTTCGAATTTTTAATGTTATCGCACATAGCCTGTTTATAATAACTTGATTATATAAAAGTAGTTTATTCGCTGAAGAAATTATTAGCGATATTTATTATATATATATTTGTTTTTGCTTTTAAAAGTACAAATAAAAAATTAGGCGTGGAAATAATGATATATAACATATGTATTTATTATTTCTGAATATAAACCATAAAATAGTTAGTCTATTTAATTCATAAAATTTCTTATTTAAAAATATTTTGAAGATATTTATTTAAAAACAAAATGATGACTGTTTCAAATTTAAAATGCTGACTTTCTACCAGTAAGAATAATATAAAGTTACAGAAAATCATACTATAAAATCACATTGAACACTTAAGTGACACAATAAATTTTACAATGAAATTTGAAGTTACAGTCTTCAAAGTTTTATTACAAAAATGATACTTATAAATTTATATTTAAAGAAGATAAGATTTGACATTTCTAAATAGGAACTTTTATATACAGAAATTATATTAAACTCTTAATTTCAGAACGAGAATCAATAATGTTTATCATAAATTTTTAAGATGAATTTTTAATACAATTTTCATGCATCCTGACCTGTGATCTTTCACATATGCCTGTAGATAGATAGATAAATATCAAAATTAAAACTGATTGATTGCCAAAATAAAAAAGAATACTTATTTGAATATTACTGAAAATAAAGAAGTGAAAGCCAAACCTTGACAAAAACCTTTTAATATGCAGCCTTTTTTATTAACTTTTCAAATGTTTTTGGCCATTTGAATGACTTTCTTCGGGAATAAAAATCAAACGATTCATATTTCTATAAAATGAAATTTGTTTTGGAACGATTTTAAACATTTGAATTTTCTTTGGCTGAAAATGTTTGAAAAGTTAAGAAAAAAAAGACTGCATGTTAAAGGTTTTTGTTGAGGTTGGTTGGTTGTTTAAGTGCAGTTACAGAAGAGTAAAGAAATAAAAAGCTAGTAAAAGATGCAAATCAAAAAAAGAAATTAAAAATAAGGTTTTAATTGAAACTATTTTGTTATATAGATTAGATCATCAGATTAGATCATTTGACTTTGACTTGTTTATTAATTAATTAAACTTACGTCTATAAAATTTTACTAAAAACTATTCTAAAATATAAATTTAACAATTTTGTTTACTTAAATTATGAATTATTCTAATGAAGAAAATAACTTCTTTTTGAGATATGGTATTGATATAATTGAATGTTTAATTAGATATCATAATGTTATATGTTGCATATGTTGTTACATAAAAAAATGTATTAATTTTTGTTAGTTTAAAATTATAATAAAAGCCAAAAATTTTAATTATCAAAAAAGTAATATTAATGTTAACAAGAAGCAATCTTATGGTTATAATAATAAACTACTGAAGTTGAGGTTACCAAAAAGTATTTAATTATTAACCTTTTTAATAATTTTAGTAAACTTAATTTTAGCAGTTTCTTTGTTGTTATAATGGTGCCAAGTTTTGTGAACTTTTGTGAAAATCTGATGGTTACTTTTCTTTGGTTCAAACTAACATCAGTTTTGAGTTTGAATGAATTGAAATTTTGAATTTATTATAAATACAATGAATGCTAAGTAAACAAGTTATAGTGAACTTTAATGGTTATTTTATTTACTTAGCATTCATTATTATATTTGTTCAATTTTGAATTTTAACTGATTCAAGTTTGAATCAGTTAAAATTCAAAGTTTTAATTGATTCAAACTTGAACCATTTTTAGAGAAAATACCAGTACAAATAAATGTCACTTCTAAGCCTTTAGATTTCCAGTACAGTTTGAATATAATAGATGAATGTAATACAAGTTTGACACATTCAAACTTGAAACTGACATTTATTTTAAGTTTTTGGTACTCAAACTATTTCAGTTTGAATTTTTCAAATATACATAACATAATGTTATATAATATGTTATTGTGTGCATGATGATCATCATCATCATGATTTGTGTGTGTGTGTGTTGTAAGATCAAAAGCATTCTTTGTATAAGATTGTGTAAGATTTTTGAATTTTGTAAGTTTCATAAATTTAAAAAAAATATTTTTATAGTACAGTACATAGGTAATATACACATACACGCATTCACTCACACTATACATTTACAGGGTGTTGCAAAAAAATGATAGGCAACACTTTAAGGGGGTGGAAGAACACACAAAAACAAACATTTTCTCTTCATAAAATGTGTGGTCTAATTTGAAGTGTTGAGGTGCAGACACAGTAATGACTCATTAATTAAACAGAACATGGAAAACGTCTTTAATTTCTACTGTATTTAGCATTCTCGCCATCCTTTGAATGATCTTCATGATGCCTGTCACTGAAGAAAGATCCTGTCTTGCACAGTTATCAGTGCAAGAGCTTAGATGTTTTCTAAGTGGAAACTGGCCTATTGGGAAAATACTATTAGTACATTTGTGCTTTCATGGCATTGCCATTACCAGCTCCATATATGAAATGCATATTGGTCTTCTTAGCATTGGTATAATAACCCATCTCTTCAGATGTCTCTAGATTACAAATGACCATGTGTACAAAAACTTTCTTATAATATGCTTGCCAGAAAGCATCCTCTATTGCACGGGTTCCCAACCTATGGGTCGCGACCCAGAAGGGGGTCGTGACGGGCTTTCTGTGGGGTCGCCAACTTATACAGTGAACTAAAAAAAAAAATGTTCACTATAATGAAATTTTTATTTTTAATGGTGTCTTGAAGTTTGAATNGGAAGAACACACAAAAACAAACATTTTCTCTTCATAAAATGTGTGGTCTAATTTGAAGTGTTGAGGTGCAGACACAGTAATGACTCATTAATTAAACAGAACATGGAAAACGTCTTTAATTTCTACTGTATTTAGCATTCTCGCCATCCTTTGAATGATCTTCATGATGCCTGTCACTGAAGAAAGATCCTGTCTTGCACAGTTATCAGTGCAAGAGCTTAGATGTTTTCTAAGTGGAAACTGGCCTATTGGGAAAATACTATTAGTACATTTGTGCTTTCATGGCATTGCCATTACCAGCTCCATATATGAAATGCATATTGGTCTTCTTAGCATTGGTATAATAACCCATCTCTTCAGATGTCTCTAGATTACAAATGACCATGTGTACAAAAACTTTCTTATAATATGCTTGCCAGAAAGCATCCTCTATTGTCTTTGTTGTTCTGCTGTTCTTCTGTTGTTGTTTTCATGATAAGAAATGTGTGTGTTGGTATGTTCTTTCACCCCTTAAAGTTTTGCCATCATTTTTTCACACATTCTGTATACATGATCAGCAATGTTGTTAATTAATATTATTGTTGTAGACATACTAGATGTAAAAATTTGTTGATCTTTGTCATAACAGCAGTTTGATCTAGAATGAGTCATATTCATTCACTTAACATGAGTATAATTTAAGTTAAACACTTGTGCAGTTGTTATAGGTATAATAGAAATATAAAAAATGTATATTTTATTTAAGATGTGATTTGCTGTTTTAGTTATATTTGTATGCTGTTTCTGTTGATGTTAGTTAATAAAATAGTATTTTTGAGTTTTTTTTAAATTTAAATAGTATATTCAAAATAATATATTCATTTTTTTACAGACAAATGAAAAAATATACTATTAATACAAAGTTTTGTAGTAAATTTGAGTAAAAGCAAAATAAACTAAAAAATATGTTTTAATATTCAAAATACAGTAGACTCCCCCTCTATAACGCAGTAGATACGTTCTGCTTTATAAGAATTTTGCATTGTAGGAATCTTTAAATACATGAGCCAATCACAGCCCGGCACGTGTGCAGTTTACAGACTATGGCTGTTTGAAAGGTTTTCTTTCATAAAATTAATCAATTCTAGACTAATTTGACTCAACATTTTCAAAACACGTATAATTTTTTGGGAATAATCTTTATAAACTATGCTATAAACAAAAAATTGTAGGATTACTTACCGAGTGTGCACCGTTCAACGATGCCATTGCTTAAGCTTGTTTTCGTTGCAGAGCAGCGCACCAAACGGCGGGCGCATTTTCTGATAAGTTATTTTTCTCTGAAAAATTTGTTGAACTTTGGAGACATCATTAATAGAAATAATTTTTATGGCCCTTGAATAAATGTTTTTTTCACAAGAAATGTATAAAATTACAGTACTGTATTAGACTTGCAGTACGTAATCTAGGCCTATATACTGTACAGACGTTAGTAAACTCAACTTACCTGTCTAAACTCTCTGTATAGTGTAAGTAGTTCAGCTGCTTGTCCACTATTGGTCAGATTAGACCAATCCTGTCGTGACACGAGTTGGCGATGACGTTTTACCGCATTTTGAGTCTCTGTTAGCGTCTTTATATGAATATGGTCACAATTTTTTCGCCACGATATACGAATCCGCGTTATATGAACCCATGTTATGGGGAGGGTTTACTGTATAACTTTGGAATATTTTGATTAAACTAATTATAAAAGTACTGCTTCAATTGACTAAAAACTACTCAGTTTAGAATTAGCTTAAAATCTTTCTTAAATATATTTACTTTCTGAGAAAATATGCATTAATGCAGACTTTTTATTCCTTTTGCTCTAATTTATTTAGAAATTCAGATTTTGATTGTTCAGTCTTCAAAAAATTTCATATCAAAATTTTCAGTTTCAAACTATTGGTATTTCAAAATAACTTTTCTGATAATCTAATACAAGATTAGAAACTAATATGTAGTTCCAAAATATTCATCCGGTAATGATTAGAGTTAGTATATTCTGTGAAATTTTTTCCTCTCAGCAGTTCTTCACACAAGCATGTTTATTTCTTTAAAAGCATGCAGAGTTAAAAGTACTCTTTAACAAAAAGAGAGAGCACATTAGGTGTGCTCTCTTTTTGTTAAGAGTAGGTGCATAGATTACTATTGTAATTCATAACAGAATTTGTGATTGATTAATTTAGGAAAAACGTTTTTACTCAAAATAAAAATTATACATATATCTTACAAGTGTTCTGTAATAGTAAACAGAAATACTTTTGAAACGTAGTGAGCGAAGCAAGTAAGCTTTCTTGGCAGTGACTCATTGACAAATCATTGAAACATGTTTTGTGACGTAATGACATGTCCAATTTTGAACAAAATTCTGCACATTAATACAAATAATAAAATGGCATGTTGCAATGGAAGTCCTAGGAGATATCAGGAGTCAAAGGTCATCACCATGTTAATGAATTTTGCATTGTAAAACAAAAACAAGCATGCATTACCCTTCATTTGAAATATATAGCAAAGCTCTTGACAAATTTTTTTTGTGAATACTGATCTATTTCCATTTTTGCTGAAAAATTGACCATGTATACTGTAATCTATACATATTAATGCATTATACCTTGCATAAAAACCTTGCAAGGTATAATACATTAATGTACATAATAAACATTGTGCAAGATATAAGTTGAAGTTTTAGAACAAATGTAAGAATTCACTACTTATGCAGAGTGACAAGTCACATTAATTTAGCTCATCCCAATGATTTAATGAGAGTCTGTAAACCATCTCTGCACTTCAGTCAGGGATGAAGTTCTAGTTTAAATATTAGATATAGGAAAAAATTAATGAAACAAAGTTTATTACATCTAGAGCAGTGTTTCTCAACCTCTAACAAATTGTCGTCCCTTCAATAAAACTGTTACGTAGTATTGCCCCCTTCGCTTCAAAATTCCAATGCTAAGGGCAAAGGCTAATGCCAAATTTGTACAGTACTGCATTGAATAGACTAGTGACTAGTATAATGTTGTTTGTTTAATTATTGTACGATATAACGAATAAAATATCTAATTATTATTAATATAATGTTTTACTATATCGCCCAGAAAATTATTTGCTCCCAAAATATAAATTGTTACTAATTGCCCCCTCAACATGGAAAAACACCCACATGGGGGCGATATCGCTCCCGTTGAGAAACACTGATCTGGAGTAATCATTTCATTCTTATTGTAAGTAATTGTTACAAATTGTATTCAAATGCTTATTGCAAATTAATCCTCTATATAATAGATGTGTGATTTCTTGTGATGTACATAAGTAAAACCTGACTTTTCATTTTTAGTACATTAGAGAGCATCTTGCAAACCAAAAATTGATTAGTTTTTCAAATTNGTCGAGTTTTCGAGGTTCTACTGTATAATGTTTTACTATATCGCCCAGAAAATTATTTGCTCCCAAAATATAAATTGTTACTAATTGCCTCCTCAACATGGAAAAACACCCACATGGGGGCGATATCGCTCCCGTTGAGAAACACTGATCTGGAGTAATCATTTCATTCTTATTGTAATTGTTACAAATTGTATTCAAATGCTTATTGCAAATTAATCCTCTATATAATAGATGTGTGATTTCTTGTGATGTACAGTACATAAGTAAAACCTGACTTTTCATTTTTAGTACATTAGAGAGCATCTTGCAAACCAAAAATTGATTAGTTTTTCAAATTTTTTAGCCTAAGTCAGTTTCTAACAAGACATTTTCCTAACGGTATTTTTGAGAATGTTTTCTGTAGGTTTTACTATGTGTAATATATCACTTTTAGCAGAATTGTTAAATGTGTATAGTTTGTCAGATTGCTTTTCTATAAACATTTAAGATAAAGAAAACCACTTGCAAGCTTTCTTTAATGTGGTAGCAATACAGTAATTGCAGGAAATAAGACTCATTTAACACATTGCTATCATATTATGATACTGGCCCAGCTTTATCTCCTGATTGATGCAATGCTATTGTTCATTTTAAGTTCTACCTTTGAGGAGACTAAGCATACAGAACAGTCACCTATAGCAAATTCCTGAATGGGATCTACAAAGATATAACTTTTAATGCTCCACCTTTTAAATTGCTTATAAAAGGAGCCAGAATGTATTCTCCTTACTAAGGAATGATAGATCCTGATGATGAAATTACTGTTCTGGATGTTTACTTAACACCTATTTTTATATGACAACAGGATACATCATCCCTTCTGAATATATTGATTCCATGTGTAGATCTCTGCATACCAGGATCAAAGAACATTAGGGCTCAATCAAAAAATGCCTGACTACAACTACCTTTAGTGGCCTTTGCCTCTAGCTGAGTCAATGTCATTTTTTATAATTTTATCTCTAATACATTGTACATCAATTCCTTCTCATCTAAAATTATGTTGAAATACTCAATCTATAAAGCAATTTGAAAAGAGATCACAATTAATGGTAGAGACATGTCACCATTGTCATATGCATGGAGATTTTTGTTTGAAGTTATCTAATTTCATTTAACATTTTGTTGTTATATTTTTTATTAATTTTACCTTCCTGTTTGTTATGTTTACTCATATTAACCAACTAGAAAATTCCCCATCAAGCATGACTGAATCAAAAAACAGCACACTTATAAACTGGAACTGTACAAATGAAATAACCGACATTTAAATGTGATTTCCAGCACACAAAAATTTACTGCTTAAGCATTTCTGGCTTCACTTAGAGGTCCTCATCAGGATTGAATACATTAAAAAAAAGCAGTTCTATCATTCAAACTTTGCTGCGTTCCAATCTTATAAACATTTAAAATTATAAATATTACATACTTGAACCTATAACCGATGTGAAACAAATAATTTTTTCACAACGAACGTTTTCATAACCCCTTCTGGGCTCTTCTTCAGGTGAAACAGCTGGATCGAACACCAAAAACGAAATTTTAAAAAATACGAATTCTGTCGAGTTTGAATCGTTCGGATCGTTCCTTATTTCGTCACGTGACCTGTTTGAACGTGATCGAAGTTAACGATGAACGTCCAAATTCAAGAGAAAGATATTATCATGATATTTTAAAATGTGTGATTGTGATACATAATTTAATACTGTTCTCACATGTTCCCCAGTACCTTCTGTTTTTATTTTTTATCTTATTTTTAATAAATAATATTTCGCTGTTAATCTGTATGTAGTATGTTTTGCCATGCCATGGAAAGGCCGATTTCATCTCTTGAATTAATACAAGTGGATGTGTTGTATGCTCTAAAAATTTCCATCTCCTCCAACCATTTTAGATGGTGCATGTGCGGTGTGGATTNTAAGATTTTTACCTGTATTACTGTGTTCTACATTTTGCTTCCAAGTGCCAAGCTTATCTTTATTAATGAAAAACTGCTAAGACTGCTAAGAAAAATTTTGATTGTCTAAATTATCATAAATTTTGCTTGGCATAATTTTTTTTACATCTCAGATGTTTTTGTTTGAATTATTAAACACCCTTACTACAAATATATTCCATAGGTAGTTTTAGAAAATGACTTCCTAAATTTTCACAAATCATCATCTTGTGTAAGTTTTTACTCAAAATAAAAATTATACATATATCTTACAAGTGTTCTGTAATAGTAAACAGAAATACTTTTGAAACGTAGTGAGCGAAGCAAGTAAGCTTTCTTGGCAGTGACTCATTGACAAATCGTTGAAACATATTTTGTGAAGTAATGACATGTCCAATTTTGAACAAAATTCTGCACATTAATACAAATAATAAAATGGCATGTTGCAATGGAAGTCCTAGGAGATATCAGGAGTCAAAGGTCATCACCATGTTAATGAATTTTGCATTGTAAAACAAAAACAAGCATGCATTACCCTTCATTTGAAATATATAGCAAAGCTCTTGACAAATTTTTTTTGTGAATACTGATCTATTTCCATTTTTGCTGAAAAACTGACCATGTATACTGTAATCTATACATATTAATGCATTATACCTTGCATAAAAACCTTGCAAGGTATAATACATTAATGTACATAATAAACATTGTGCAAGATATAAGTTGAAGTTTTAGAACAAATGTAAGAATTCACTACTTATGCAGAGTGACAAGTCACATTAATTTAGCTCATCCCAATGATTTAATGAGAGTCTGTAAACCATCTCTGCACTTCAGTCAGGGATGAAGTTCTAGTTTAAATATTAGATATAGGAAAAAATTAATGAAACAAAGTTTATTACATCTAGAGCAGTGTTTCTCAACCTCTAACAAATTGTCGTCCCTTCAATAAAACTGTTACGTAGTATTGCCCCCTTCGCTTCAAAATTCCAATGCTAAGGGCAAAGGCTAATGCCAAATTTGTACAGTACTGCATTGAATAGACTAGTGACTAGTATAATGTTGTTTGTTTAATTATTGTACGATATAACGAATAAAATATCTAATTATTATTAATATAATGTTTTACTATATCGCCCAGAAAATTATTTGCTCCCAAAATATAAATTGTTACTAATTGCCCCCTCAACATGGAAAAACACCCACATGGGGGCGATATCGCTCCCGTTGAGAAACACTGATCTGGAGTAATCATTTCATTCTTATTGTAAGTAATTGTTACAAATTGTATTCAAATGCTTATTGCAAATTAATCCTCTATATAATAGATGTGTGATTTCTTGTGATGTACATAAGTAAAACCTGACTTTTCATTTTTAGTACATTAGAGAGCATCTTGCAAACCAAAAATTGATTAGTTTTTCAAATTTTTTAGCCTAAGTCAGTTTCTAACAAGACATTTTCCTAACGGTATTTTTGAGAATGTTTTCTGTAGGATAACTAAACACCAACCATATGCCGAAAATCTATCGGGCTAAGTTTAAGGCTTTCTTTCTCCCAGCGCTTCTAAATTATTTAAATTAATTAATTTATTTATAATTATTAATGTTAATAAGAGATGGCGCCTAACGCTTACCTCTAGAGCCAAATTGGTTACGTAATTCATTTAGTAATTAGCCTTAAACTAGCCCGAAGATTTTCGGCATACGGTTGGTGTTTAGTTATGTTATATATATCGGGTTTAGCAATGTTTGTTTTCTGTAGGTTTACTATGTGTAATATATCACTTTTAGCAGAATTGTTAAATGTGTATAGTTTGTCAGATTGCTTTTCTGTAAACATTTTTGTAGAATAAAAAAAAACCATGCTTCACAGGTTTGCTAGGAATAAACATCCTAAACAAACACTTTCCATGAAAAGAGAGGTTGCTAATCTATATTCAGATACTTAATACAGGAGTATCAGGAGTATTTTTGAAAGATTTAATATTTCAAATCAAAATCTAATTTTGCTTTTTTGAGATAGAGATCTTTTGCTACTTTTAATTTTATCTTTTTATAATAAATTACTAATATGAAATAATTTGCAGTAAAAATTAAATGATAAAAACCAGAAACTCTTAATTTCTTATTGTTGTCTTTGAATTAATAAGAGAAACCACTGATGCAAGTAGTTGTAGGCATACAATATTAATCCAAACATATCTTTAAAATTAATTGTGTCAATGTAAGTGGAAAAACTTAAAACTAGAGGTGGACTGACTTATTAACAGCTACTGTGTATGGCAGATATATAGCCTCAATAGAAAAAAATATATAAACAAAAAAGTAGTGATGGATTATATATATAATCTACATGCCTAACCAAGAAAATTACTAATTCATATGAATTCTTGACACTTTACAAAATGAATACAAAATTCATTGAATCAAGTAACGTTCTTAATTATACAGTAAAGTTATGCATGAACTCTGCAAAAGAGTGACACATTTTTTCCTCATTCACAGTTCAGTTGCATGGTTAATGATAAATGTTTAACCTTGAACTAGTGTAAAATATCTTCCTCTTTATTAAATGGACATTAATAAAAGGCAAAGAAGTTTTTCTGATAATTCAGAATCATCATTTCAATAATTCAACAAATGAGCTGCTAAATTATGGAAACTCAACCTAGCAGTTCATTTGTTAAACTCAAAATATACTTTAGTTCATTAAATTTTTTTTATTACTACATTAACAATTTTGATCTTATTTAATTAAATGATCATTGTCAGAACCTGAATCGAATAGAAAACAACTTTAAAAATACAAACGATTGAACAGTTCAAATCGTATTATATATTGCATCCACAAATGTTGAATATCCAAATATATATAATACTAGCTGTTACCTGCTGCTTTGCTTGTGCAGATTTTGCAATTTGATTTTAATAACCCTCTCTCGGTACTTCACTAAGATTCTCAATCATTAGTTGTTACTAATTTGGTAAAATTACTAATTTTTGTTTGTTTCAAACTATGGACTGCTAATGTACCTAAATTCAAGTTTCAAATATTATGAGATTCTGAGATATGATAAATCTGAGTTCAATTTTTTTTCGAAACATAAATGACGTTATTTGAAAATTCCTAAAGCATAAATATTTACAGAAAAATAGTTTCAGTTACCTCAGTACCTCTTTGTAAACCACATTTGTGGTACTGCCTTTCAGGGCTAAGACTTTTTAAGCCTTAATCCTCTCCCTCTCCCCCCGCAGAGGAATTTCCAAAAATCCCTTCTTAGTGTGCATTCTCATTGTGTACCCTACTAAAATGCAGTTAAAAACAAAAAATCGCATCTAAAATAGTAAGTAGAAGCTGTTCTTTGGGTTAAGCCTTAATTTTTTCCCTCTCCCCCATGCCGGAATTTCGAAAAATCCCTTCTTAGTATTCATATTCATGACGTATTCTGTGTACCAAATTTCATCTCTAGGTTCAGTGGTATGCTCTGGGTGATGATGAATCAGTCAGTCAGGACATGTAATTTTATATATATAGATAAAAGCTGTCGTGTGTGTGTGTATTCCTTGTAACTCCTGCAATCTAGATGAAATTTTGGTTATATTCGTTTTTATGTTCTGATAGAAAGTATAAACTACTTTATTTTGTGGAAATATTAGTTATAGAATAAACGCTGATCTGAAATTGATAAAACAACTCTATTGTCAAGTGACGTCTATGACCACATGACGTTCATGCTTGACAATAGAATTTCCCTTAAGTTGCATTTTTATATAATTTTGACAAATGGCATATTTTAAACATATATCATTAAATTAAAAATTTTAAAAATTTGTTATAGAAATTAAAAAAATATAGCTTCATTCTGTTAAGTTTTTAAAAATCTTTCCATACTAACCACATGACATTCTATTATTCAATTGAAATTAATGATCTAACAAGCCTGTTATTTAGAAAGTATTGTCACTTGTTTGACTAACATACATGCAATTTAATTTAGGAATTAAGAAATGGCTTTATCAAGGACTTCAGAAACAGCATCACAACATCAATCATTAAAATAATACTAAAGTTTCAATCAAGGAAATCTTTTAAAAGACAATAGAGAGTTTATTCAGAATGTAGTGTATAGAGTAGATTTTATTATTTTATAAGGCCTAAATCAATCTGTGTGTGTGTGTGATTTCTCTATAATTTTTTTTTTGTCCGCTTTAGATGAAATTTGTTTTGTTGCTTTTTGTTACAACAGATTGCTAATATTTTTACAAATATTAGCAACTTTTATTGAAATCTCTACTCTTGAAATCTGCTCTTTTATTGAAATCTCTACTCTTCTCAATTCTTCAATCTCTACTTTCTCATAAAAAGCATTCTATCATGCTTAATCAATAAGACACCTAAATGCAATTTCCAGCACACAATAAACAAAAAATCTACTGCTCAAACATTTTCGGCCATCACTTAGAGCCCCTCATCAGGATTGAATAAATAGAACTGTTTTTTTTATTTATCATTTGAAAATTTACATCACACAATTAAATAAATGAAACAATTTCCATATCAAACATCATTTTAAATTATATAACATCTACTGCACACCGGATTGTATAAAATAAATATTATGTACTTGAACCTATAACCGATGTGAAACGAATTCCAGGGTGGAGAAGTTATCAGGAGTCTATACAATCCCTCTAAGAGATAACCGGTTTAACAGGGATTTGGTATACATATGATCGACTAAACGTTCATTAGGGGTTAGGATAAAAGAGCACATCTCGGATGTACAACGTAACAGACATACAACTTCACTCTCCACCTACGCCACTGATCCTGAAATAGTGGCGGACTTCAATAGAGCGCAGATAATCGTCACCGCACATGCACCATCTAAAATGGTTGGAGGAGATGGAAATTTTTAGAGCATACAACACATCCACTTGTATTAATTCAAGAGATGAAATCGGCCTTTCCATGGCATGGCAAAACATACTACATACAGATTAACAGCGAAATATTATTTATTAAAAATAAGATAAAAAATACAAACAGAAGGTACTGGGGAACATGTGAGAACAGTATTAAATTATGTATCACAATCACACATTTTTAAATATCATGATAATATCTTTCTCTTGAATTTGGACGTTCATCGTTAACTTTGATCACGTTCAAACAGGTCACGTGACGAAATAAGGAACGATCCGAACGATTCAAACTCGACAGAATTCGTATTTTTTAAAATTTCGTTTTTGGTGTTCGATCCAGCTGTTTCACCTGAAGAAGAGCCCAGAAGGGGTTATGAAAACGTTCGTTGTGAAAAAATTATTTGTTTCACATCGGTTATAGGTTCAAGTATGTAATATTTATAATTTTAAATGTTTATAAGATTGGAACGCAGCAAAGTTTGAATGATAGAACTGCTTTTTTTTAATGTATTCAATCCTGATGAGGACCTCTAAGTGAAGCCAGAAATGCTTAAGCAGTAAATTTTTGTGTGCTGGAAATCACATTTAAATGTCGGTTATTTCATTTGTACAGTTCCAGTTTATAAGTGTGCTGTTTTTTGATTCAGTCATGCTTGATGGGGAATTTTCTAGTTGGTTAATATGAGTAAACATAACAAACAGGAAGGTAAAATTAATAAAAAATATAACAACAAAATGTTAAATGAAATTAGATAACTTCAAACAAAAATCTCCATGCATATGACAATGGTGACATGTCTCTACTATTAATTGTGATCTCTTTTCAAATTGCTTTATAGATTGAGTATTTCAACATAATTTTAGATGAGAAGGAATTGATGTACAATGTATTAGAGATAAAATTATAAAAAATGACATTGACTCAGCTAGAGGCAAAGGCCACTAAAGGTAGTTGTAGTCAGGCATTTTTTGATTGAGTCCTAATGTTCTTTGATCCTGGTATGCAGAGATCTACACATGGAATCAATATATTCAGAAGGGATGATGTATCCTGTTGTCATATAAAAATAGGTGTTAAGTAAACATCCAGAACAGTAATTTCATCATCAGGATCTATCATTCCTTAGTAAGGAGAATACATTCTGGCTCCTTTTATAAGCAATTTAAAAGGTGGAGCATTAAAAGTTATATCTTTGTAGATCCCATTCAGGAATTTGCTATAGGTGACTGTTCTGTATGCTTAGTCTCCTCAAAGGTAGAACTTAAAATGAACAATAGCATTGCATCAATCAGGAGATAAAGCTGGGCCAGTATCATAATATGATAGCAATGTGTTAAATGAGTCTTATTTCCTGCAATTACTGTATTGCTACCACATTAAAGAAAGCTTGCAAGTGGTTTTCTTTATCTTAAATGTTTATAGAAAAGCAATCTGACAAACTATACACATTTAACAATTCTGCTAAAAGTGATATATTACACATAGTAAAACCTACAGAAAACATTCTCAAAAATACCGTTAGGAAAATGTCTTGTTAGAAACTGACTTAGGCTAAAAAATTTGAAAAACTAATCAATTTTTGGTTTGCAAGATGCTCTCTAATGTACTAAAAATGAAAAGTCAGGTTTTACTTATGTACATCACAAGAAATCACACATCTATTATATAGAGGATTAATTTGCAATAAGCATTTGAATACAATTTGTAACAATTACTTACAATAAGAATGAAATGATTACTCCAGATCAGTGTTTCTCAACGGGAGCGATATCGCCCCCATGTGGGTGTTTTTCCATGTTGAGGGGGCAATTAGTAACAATTTATATTTTGGGAGCAAATAATTTTCTGGGCGATATAGTAAAACATTATATTAATAATAATTAGATATTTTATTCGTTATATCGTACAATAATTAAACAAACAACATTATACTAGTCACTAGTCTATTCAATGCAGTACTGTACAAATTTGGCATTAGCCTTTGCCCTTAGCATTGGAATTTTGAAGCGAAGGGGGCAATACTACGTAACAGTTTTATTGAAGGGACGACAATTTGTTAGAGGTTGAGAAACACTGCTCTAGATGTAATAAACTTTGTTTCATTAATTTTTTCCTATATCTAATATTTAAACTAGAACTTCATCCCTGACTGAAGTGCAGAGATGGTTTACAGACTCTCATTAAATCATTGGGATGAGCTAAATTAATGTGACTTGTCACTCTGCATAAGTAGTGAATTCTTACATTTGTTCTAAAACTTCAACTTATATCTTGCACAATGTTTATTATGTACATTAATGTATTATACCTTGCAAGGTTTTTATGCAAGGTATAATGCATTAATATGTATAGATTACAGTATACATGGTCAGTTTTTCAGCAAAAATGGAAATAGATCAGTATTCACAAAAAAAATTTGTCAAGAGCTTTGCTATATATTTCAAATGAAGGGTAATGCATGCTTGTTTTTGTTTTACAATGCAAAATTCATTAACATGGTGATGACCTTTGACTCCTGATATCTCCTAGGACTTCCATTGCAACATGCCATTTTATTATTTGTATTAATGTGCAGAATTTTGTTCAAAATTGGACATGTCATTACTTCACAAAATATGTTTCAACGATTTGTCAATGAGTCACTGCCAAGAAAGCTTACTTGCTTCGCTCACTACGTTTCAAAAGTATTTCTGTTTACTATTACAGAACACTTGTAAGATATATGTATAATTTTTATTTTGAGTAAAAACTTACACAAGATGATGATTTGTGAAAATTTAGGAAGTCATTTTCTAAAACTACCTATGGAATATATTTGTAGTAAGGGTGTTTAATAATTCAAACAAAAACATCTGAGATGTAAAAAAAATTATGCCAAGCAAAATTTATGATAATTTAGACAATCAAAATTTTTCTTAGCAGTCTTAGCAGTTTTTCATTAATAAAGATAAGCTTGGCACTTGGAAGCAAAATGTAGAACACAGTAATACAGGTAAAAATCTTATGGGTACTGCTTCCAAATGTCAAGCTTGTCTTTACCAAAGAAAAACTACTACAGTAGAGCCTCGAAAACTCGGCCTAATTTGGACCGAAGGGTGGCCGAGTTTGTGAAAATGCCGGGTTATCGGGAATGGGGTTAAAAAAGGATAAGTATGCGTGGTTTCCTCAGAAAATATTGTACTGTACTTGTATGTATTGTTTGCTTGAGAATACAACAGAGAATAAACTGCCCAAATACCCTTAAACAAAGGAAAAGTACATCCTGTATGAAGGCATAGAGCCTTTACTACATGAAAATGAAAATTAATGAATACACTGTGTATAGTAATTTACCTGATAAGACAGACCTCAGAAAAATACTTTATGAGAGCTTTTATACTTTTATAAAGCTGTCTATAATGAAAATTAATTAACTAAGGATTTTTTTG
>NW_019384817.1:469754-472344 GCF_000671375.1 Centruroides sculpturatus
ACTACATGAAAATGAAAATTAATGAATACACTGTGTACAGTAATTTACCTGATAAGACAGACCTCAGAAAAATACTTTATGAGAGCTTTTATACTTTTATAAAGCTGTCTATAATGAAAATTAATTAACTAAGGATTTTTTTGCCCTGCCAGGGTGTGGCCGAGTTATCCGGAGTGCCGGGTTATCGAGAGCCGAGTTTTCGAGGTTTTACTGTACTAGGGAAAATTTTGATTGTCTAAATCAAGGGTTGCCAAACTTTTTTGATCGTTGACCTCTACAAGTTTTCTTAACCTCACATCGACCCCCACCAAAATGTTTGTTACAAGCAAAACGAAATACTATATTAATACATTTCTTTTAATTTTGCATTTTTTTTTCATTTATTATATATTTGTCAATAATAATTTTTGTAACTGATAATCAGTGAGACGGATAAGCTTGATCCTTAGCTCCCCCTTATCCTTAGCTTGATAATCGACCCCCCCCACCAATAATGTTATATCGACCCCTGGGGGTCAATATTGACCACTTTGGCGACCCCTGGTCTAAATTGTCATAAATTTTTTCTTGGTGAAATTTTCTTACATCTTCAATGCTTGTTTTTGTTTGGATATCAATTCTTTGTTTTAATAATTGTAATTATGTCAACACACTATTAGTTGGTGCTCAGTACTAACACTTTTTATAATGATTTTTCTAAGCATATTGAAGTTTTAACTGGCATAAACTTGAGGTTTTGTAATTCTGAGTAACATTTTGAATAAAATTCATTGATTTCCATGCAATTTTATTCTTATAAGCTTAAAATTAAGGTGTAAAACTGAATTAGCTCAATTGTAGAACCTCTGTGAACTTTGATGTACTGACCTGGAAGTTTCGCAAGCTCCTCACTGATAATGAGATGCTTAAGTTGAAAATTTTGAGCTTTCTAGACCAAGTAGTTTTTTTCTGAGCACTTGCAGTGCTGGATGAAGAAATAAAACCTTTTTGTGATTTTGTTTTTGTACATTTTAATTGTTTAATATTTCGGAAACTACTTTATAGAAAATCTTGAAATTTGTGAACACTACCCAAGAAAACAATTTTTTTTAACGAGATTTGGAATTACTTCATATTTTGGTGCAGAGAAATCGACCTCCAAAAATTGGCAACTCTGATTCCTGTATATATAGTCAGTCAATGACTTTTTTACTTTCCAGGGAGTCACTACATTCTGCCAGAAATTGTTTTTGGCAGAATGTAGCATTTTCTGTAAGAGTCATTTGTTAGTGATATATCCTTCAGGATTTAAAAATTAAAAATATGACACTTCCGTGTTGTGGCGTTATTGACAGCGATTTGTTAAATTTCAGACGTGCTCGCTAGTACTTTCAACAGTTTACAACTGTCGTCTTCAGGCGAAATCAAATACCTTTGTTTTCGAATTGACAGCTTTTAACAGACTTTCCAAATTACGTAATGCGCTTAGTAACCAATGCTGTTTTAAATGCTAAAGCTAACATTGTAGCTACACTAGGTAACCTTCCCACTAACTCGTACCGGTTGTACAAAATAGACGTTATTTCATTATATCCATTGGTACCACACTTTGAAGTTGTCATGCTTGCTAATGCACGTCTACTGAGTTCTGGACACCCCATATCACATGTATTACATTTGCGTGATGCTCTTTTATTTATCACGGAAAACAACTATTTTCAATTCAATGGCAAAATATTTTGCCATTGAATTGCTAAAATAGGTGATAACGGGGAGCCCATTGGTACACCCTGGGTTTGTTTGTATAACCCAGGGTGTACCAATGGGCTCCCCGTTATCACCTATTTTAGCAGAACTTATTATGATGAATATAGAAAATCGTATTTTCCATGCACCTTTAAAATCCACTATCCTATCATGTATCTACGATACATTGATGATATTTTGATTGTATGGGATAGCTCTGCAGAGGATTTAGACAAATTTATTCAAATGCTAGCTTCAATATATCCTTCTATAAATTTCACTGTAGAAGAGGAGCAAGAAAACACAATTTCCTTTTTAGATTTAGAAGTGCATAGATATCCGGAGCTAACTTTTGCAGTTGCACCAGAAAAACAACAGAGGGCCAGATATTATCCTTGTAACTGCTTTCCAACCCCCAAGCTATGTTAACTCCACTATTACTTCACTTATTCGGAGAGTGCTCCTCATTCCATCTTCCCAGACATATATTGATGAAGAATTACAAATTATCAAAAGAGCAATGCACAATGCCGGATATTCTAACTCCAAATATCGATATCTCTACAACCGGGTCATAAACAAATTATTTCCAAAATCTTTCCTCTGCAACAAAGAAAGCCTAAAGATAATAAACCCTCCAATACCGTACCTGGGCACCATCTCACTAAAAATAACACGTATATTCAGGAAACATGGTTTCATATTACCTATAACCCCTCAACCGTCACTACGAAGAACATTGTGCAACGATAGAGACATTCTCACGTTGAATGAAAAATCGGGGGTTTACAAAATTCTATTAAAACATACAATATCAGGGGAGGAAATTATCTATATTGGAGCTACCACCAGAATGATACGGTCC
>NW_019384817.1:473578-475491 GCF_000671375.1 Centruroides sculpturatus
AATGTATTACTTGGCTTTAATTTGAGTATGTTTTTCGCGTTGGAACGAATTATTTGGTTTTACATGTAATCGTATGGGAAAAGATGATCCACCTTACGACATTTTCATGATACGATCTCAGTTTCGGAACGGATTAATTTCGTATCCTGAGGTACCACTGTACTAGTAAGGCTGTAGAAACCTTTTTATGAGGAAGAGTTAGTCAGTCTTTCTATGGATGATTTTAGATGATATTGTTTATGCTTAGTAAGTGGTGGTGGTGTGTTCTTTTGGGGACACACTGATCTTGAGCTACTCCAGTGTATAACTCCAAAAGAATAAGTGAGTATATAGTGACAACATAAGTATTATGTTGTCCCTGTACTCACAACTCCATTGTTTTGCATACTATTAATAATATGCAAAACATACTATTAATAGCTTTAATAGTATGTTTTGCATTTAGGTGTGTTTTTAGAACTGCATGTAATCTGTTTTGTTATTTGAGTGTTAACCTCTGTTTTATCTGGGCATGTTCTGTAAGTTTGGCTTATTGGAATTGTAAATACAGAAGCCACTCATTATATTGCACAGTCATCAAGTTGACTGAAAATGTTGGAGTCTTTTTTATTTAAACTTCTATCTTAGAGTTTTCATTGTTGATTGAATCAAGTGCAGGTAAATAAGAGTTTATATCATGCCTCATAATATCATACAGATTAGGATATTGTGTTTTTTTTTCCCCCTAAATTTCAAGTACTTGAGTCAATAAATTTTAAAATATCAATTGCAATTGAATTTCTTTTTGCAACAAAATACAGTATTTTCTTCCTACCATTGTGATTGAAATTATCACTGCGGGTGAAACAATAAATTTGTCAAGATCTAAATAAGCAAAATAAATGGACAAATCAATCATCATTTTAAGTTTTTCTTTTTGATATTAAAAGTTGTTTTAAGTACTGTCCCCTCATTTACAAGTGTCTGTGAATTTGAAATGTCACCTATTTTTGTGACTTGATGCCATACCATCAGTTCATGTAAAGATGTGAAATTTTGATTTCACCTGTAATGTGTAAAGAAAAGATTTCTTTATTTCTGAATGGAAAGTTCTAAAATTTTTTACAGTAGTAACTTTATTTTGCTTTTTAGAGAATTTTTACTCTGTAATTTTATAAGTTTTGTTGTTCACTATTTAATTTCTTAAAATAAAAAATGTATAAATTTTATACAAATTTTTAATAAGCAGTTTATTATGAGATATAGTACTATATAATAAAATTGCAACTGATATCACTATAACACTTGCATAACTTACATGCAGGTTGTTACAGGAGTGGAGTCCCAGACAGAAATTTATCCAACTTTTGGAGAAAGATCTTATCCACTAGCACTTTCAGTAGTGTAAAACTACTATCATCGGGTGGTACATAGAATACTATAGTTTAAGCTTTCCGAACGATATTCTGACAGTTTTACAAATTTCAATATCGAATATTTCGAACGATGTTTCTGATGGTTCAGCTGATTATGGTTTTATAACATCTACTGCACACCGGATTGTATAAAATAAATATCTATCTAAGAGATAACCGGTTTAACAGGGATATGGTATACGTAGGATCGACTAAACGTTCATTAGGGGTTAGGATAAAAGAGCACATCTCGGATGTACAACGTAACAGACACACAACTTCACTCTCCACCTATGCCACTGATCCCGAAATAGTGGCAGACATCAATAGAGCGCAGATAATTGTCACCACACCGCACATTCACTATCTAGAATGGTTGGAGGAGATGGAAATTTTTAGAGCATACGACACATCCACTTGTATTAATTCAAGAGACGAAATCAGCCTTTCCATGGCATGGCAAAACCTACTACATACAGAGTAACAGCGAAATACTATTTATTAAATATTAAAATAAAA
>NW_019384817.1:476661-490468 GCF_000671375.1 Centruroides sculpturatus
CGGATGATAAACTCGTTCATTTCTGTTGTCCATTTCATCCGTTGGCGTGGTTTTCCATCCTTTGTGGTCTGTGGATGCATTGCCACAGAAACAGCAAGACTAGGTTGATTCCTCATCTGTTGAGGGTATTGCAGTAGCCATGCTTGGGCCGATGCTGCTTTTGCCACCAGTAACCAAGGGAGCCTCTGCCTAACCCACGAACGCGGACCTTGTTAACCCGGGCGACGTCAGAGCTGGTATCACACTTTGATCTGGTTACTACCATGATAATTATCTCCACAGAATGTGGGTGTGGTCACTCTTAGCTTCATTTCTCCCCATAGACCTTACTGGCATGGGTATCCCTGCCAGGAGCTTGTGCTCTAGCCTGCATTGCTCTATGGTTCTGTAAAATTACTGGGCTCTCCCACTATGACCAGGTGGTGACCACGGGAGAGTTATTATTATTATTTTAACGTAATAATAATATTATTATTATGTTAAAAGACAAACATAAGCAGAGAATAATAGAGTAATATTATGATCTGTTTAGTTTTATAATATATATTTGTTAATCTTTAAAAATATAAACTTAAAGTAAAAATGTGATTTTAGATTTTCCACCTGTTGGAGCACCTACAGCGCCACATTATCAAGCTATGCCAGCTTCTGCTGCTGCTGCTGCTGCCGCTGCTGCTCATCCTGCCACAATGACTGCACCATATCCTGGTTATCCTACAACTGCATTTACAAGTCCTGGATATTTACCATCTGCACCTACATATCTGCCAGGTAAAACAAATAATTCATTTAAATTAGGAAATTAGGTTATAAAATATGGTGATTAGAATTGAAATTATTTAATGTTTGGTAGTGTGTGTGTGTGTGTGTATGTATATATATAACAAACACTTCAAACATTGAAGTGTCTGGATGTCCACTAACAGATTTTATGAATCTAAATCAATAAGTCAGATGTAAAGATTGGAATTTTTAAACTTCCCCAGCATAAACTAATGTATGAATGTCTTAGAGTGCAAAAAGGATAAAATATAGAATAGTTGGGGCATGTTTCAAGAGAATTTGAAAATGTACAAGGTTGATGAGAAACAATGCAATGAATAAAATTTGTGGTAGAGAAATATTAAATTAAGAAAAATTTAATGGAAAAAGAGTACTGATAAATGGTATAGAGAAGTAGATGCATATCAGGACTAAGATAAAAATGGGAGGAAACAAGACCAGCTGAAGATTATTGAAGAATATAAAGAAGAGAGAAATAGAGATGGTTTGAACAATTCAAGATAGGTGTATAAAACAGGAAACAAGGGAAGAATAGAATTTATAGCTTGGCTAAATTCTGAAATAAAGTAACAAAAGAGATCATTCAAGTAAAACAAATCGAGGGTGGATGGAGTGATATTAAGGAGAAAAGAAAATATACAAACTAGATAGTAGCAATACTTTAAAGAACTATTCAGTGTGAAGAATAAAAGGAATATAAGAACCAGTTTTTAAATTCTCTGTTAGTCTGGAGATGATTGTTTAACATAGATGGAAATATTGTTTAGTAAAAATTATTGCTGGATCATAAGTTTATTTTGAAGTACTTGAAAAGAGATAAAGATGTTACTTGAACAGAGGGATGAGATAAGAAATTGATAGATTAAAGTTCAGAAGACATAGGATATTTCATCCTTTTGGTTTTTTATCAGACTGGATGATATATTTGAGGTCTGAGGAAGACCCTAAGAGTAAGTAGACTTGACTGGAGGAATTTAACCTAAGAAGTTATTTCACCACTGTTGTTGTTGACAAAAGAAATGAATAATTTTACATAATTTTATTGTAGTTCAATTGAATTTTCTTTTAAATAACTGTTATGACAGCAGTATACATTCTAATGAATATTTTTGTTAAAGTAAATTAAGTAAAACTTAGCTTCAGAATAATGAAATAGCAACCAATCTTCTAGATGGCACTCAGACATCATCTCTAGATCAACTAGCATGAGTAGCTTTCAAAACAAAGATGGACTTTTTTGTTTCAAATATGTAATGGCTATGTTTAACAATAATGTCTATGTTTAACAATAATGTCAATTATGAGTTGTGTTCAGGCCCCATTCCTCACCACCCAGTTACCTCATATATCTGACAGACCACTGCTGAAAAATTCCTGGAGTTTTTCAATCTGACTGGATTCAGTCCCAGATCCCTAGAGTGGTATTAGTCATCACTAACAAGTGTTGTTATTCATTAGTGGTATGCACATTTTCAAAAAAAAGTTCAAAAAATAAAATTTTTTTTAGTTTTTAATAAACATCAATTTGTTTATTATTTTGTACATTTATATTAATATTTTATCTTCATGTAGTGCAGTTATTATTATGAGGATCATTCTGAAAGTAAAGAACATTTGTTTCTCTAGATATTTTTATTTAAGATGATGAAACAAAACTTATTTTACAACACATATGATATCTTAGCTATATTCCTACATGGTCACCATACAAATTTAAACATTTGTCATAGCATATCATCAGCTTTTTTATGCCTTCTGCACACTCAGTTACTGCCAA
This sequence comes from Centruroides sculpturatus, assembly GCF_000671375.1. Classification (NCBI taxonomy): domain Eukaryota; kingdom Metazoa; phylum Arthropoda; class Arachnida; order Scorpiones; family Buthidae; genus Centruroides; species Centruroides sculpturatus. The sequence goes on from NW_019384817.1 coordinate 479,222, forward strand.
GTTTTTGAACCAGTCATTAACAGCCTCTTTCAGTTTGTTGTTACTTCCGTAGTGATTCCCTGCTAAAAAAATTCTTCAATTTTTGGAAAAGATGTAATAACTCGGAGCCTAGTTAGGGCTATAAGAAGGATGTTCCAAAACTTCCCACTTAAACTGCTGAAGCAAGTTCTTTGTTAACGCAGCAGCGTGCGGACGTGTGTTATCCTGAAGAAGCACAATGCCTCTGGACAACAATCCCCACCATTTGTTTTGAACTGAAGCTTCTTTCAACACTACCATAAACCTCGGTTATCTGTCTGTAAATTTTAGGGCAGACTTTTTTCACATTCAAAAAACATATTACACTACAAACCTCACACTTGGTGGGATCTTTAATTTTGTCACATATTTCAAAGTCACACTGTAAATAGTAAATGATCGTGTGGCTCACTGTTAGCATCAGACTGGCGTGAAAACATGGGAAGGGTCATGGTGCGGCAATGGAGGGTGGTGGGAGAACTGCGCGGCTTGTCAGATCAAAACGTTCTTTTCTTTTAGAATGACCCTCATATATACAGTGGGTGATCGATTAATGAACAGTTTGGTCTGCGAACAAATCGGACAATGAACACTTTAACAAAAGATCTTTTTATGTTCAGATAACAAACACATGGTTGAATAATGAACACCTGACAGAATTAATCAAAATTATCACCTTTTTACAAATTCCAGCAAATAATTTAATATTATAAAAATATTTTCAATCGTCTTTAGCTTTAGCGATCATCATCGACGATCGCTAAAGCTAAAGACGATCGAAAACGTTTTTATAATACAGTCATACCCCGGACTTACGCGATAGGTGGGACCGAGCGATAATTGCGTAAGTTGAATTCGCGTAACTCGGGGTATAATTTTGCATATAAATACATACAAATTATTTTTAATTGAGACCGGAGACTAAAGAAAACAATAATTTAGAAAAAAATGTTTAATAAAATCTTAGATAATACATACGTATAACAAATTATATTATTATACAATTTTTCACATTAACTTGATTATCACACCATAATTTTAACATTGTTTCCATCTCAGCGATAATACCGTGACGTTTACGAATGATGCTTGAATTTAAAGATTGAGCATTTTTGTCAGCTTCGAGAATTTTTTCTTTATCTTTTATAATTGTTCTGACCGTCGATTCCGGTAGATCAAACTTCTTTGCCAATTCACAAATTTTCATTTTTGTATCGAAGTCTTTAATAATGTTAACTTTACATTCCAAAGATAAAGTTTTTCTTTTCTTGTTTGATGCAGAAGAATCAGTTCTACTTCGTTTGGATGACATAGTAGAGTGTTAAGATTAATCATATTCGTTATTGTAAACCGCGCTTAAGTTAGGCGCCATCTGTTCATTTCTTTTGTATGTCCGACGATCAAAAGACCGCTTGGGATCGAGTCTGTTTATAATTTGAAAGGTAATCTTGTCAGTTGTATATACAAAAGGTAAATTGTTTACAAAATGAGTCTTTGTTTATTATCTGATAAATGTATACTTTTTTCGTCAATTGTTCACGATTGCAGATGCCTTTGTGTAAAATCCAAGTACGATGTATGTAAGCTAATAAATGTTCTCGTTAATCTTATCTCGTCTTTTGATTCGTTCACGGTTACAAGAAATTAACACATAGAGTCTCTCAAGTCTCCGTAGATATAACAAACAGAAATAAATTTCACAAAATAAATTGTAGCTATGCATCGATTCCGCGCGACACATCCGAACATGTAAGCTGGACAATAGTGTGTGGGGGGGAGTGAATAATCAAGAGTTGCATGGCGCTCAAACAAAAGATGAATCGACGAGATTTGAAAATCGCGTAACTCCGGGTTCGCGTAAGTCAGGGTATGACTGTATTAAATTATTTGCTGGAATTTGTAAAAAGGTGATAATTTTGATAACTTGTACTGGAACTAGAAAGAATTAATTATTTTTATCCTGACAGAACAGTGGCATATCATGGGTGTCAGCCGCCCAGGGCAGAGGAAAATTTCACCACCACCTTATTTAGGTATCTCAATTTAAAAGACAAATTCAGTTTTGTCACAGAATAAGTAATGAAAAATTCCGTGCTAGTGTTGCCACCTTTTTAAAATCGCCGACCTGGATGGCAGGTGAGGTTTGTTCAAACAGAAGTTCCTGACGCATGTATGTCATTTTGCAATGCGAAGAATAATTTGCAGTGCATGCCGGTTCTAAATCAGTTAGTTAGCGAGTAGGGAGATTTGGATAGGAGTAACGCAAGTGACCTAGTTCTATTGGATATTAAGGTATATATGATTAAGAAAGAATCGTACAAGCAAAAATAAAAAAAAACAAAAGAACGATAGGTTGTGCACAATATCCGATATCCCCGGAGTTGGATGGTAACACTATTCTGTGCTCATTTTAATCGGTCCGAATCGTAGGTGCTCGAAAGTGTGAAATAAAATGGTTCAAATTCTTACAAGATATTATTATTATTTATTATGAAATTTTGCCGTCCGGGGCGGACCGCCCCTGCCTCCCCCTACGCTACGCTACTGTGACAGAATAAACACAAGAAGAAGTGATGCTGTGTTTAAGCTTTCTAAAACTATATTTTAATGGCATCTGTGAATGGTTTATGGAACGATGCTTTTACAGTTGTATACATAATCTTTTTTGCACTAGTTAATTTTTGTTGTCTGAATTTTTGTAAGTGCTTTTCTGAACTTTATTTAAAAAACTGATAATATTATGGGGCCTAAAAAGAGTGAAGTGTCAAGAACTGTATTCACTATATAAACTAAGCAAGAGATAATAGCCAAGGTAAGAGGGTGGGCAGATGATATCTGATATTGTAGGCAGATGACTTCAACAGGTCTACACTATATACTGTACAACTTAAGCTAAGAAAGATAATCTAAAGGAGTAATGGAAATAGCATCTGAGAAACAAAGATGTGCCATTCATGAAAAATGGAGACATTGCTTTTAGTTTATATTATGTAAATAAGCATAGTAAGAAAGTATATAATTTTTTATTTATTTTTTTGGGGTCTCCAGAACAAATTACAGTACAGCATTGATTATCTGAATCAATTGGGGACTGGGGTTGTTGAAAAAATCAATTTTTTGGATAATTGATTATGTATGAAAAAATACATTATTAATATAGTATATTAGTATATCCCAATAATAGTATATTAATATATCCCATGTTTAAATTTTTCTCTATTAAAGTTTGTAATAATAAACCGAGCTATTTATTATTACAAACTTTCAGTATTAAATGGAATATTTAAATTTATCATACACAAATACCTGGTAACCGATTTGTGCTGATAGGCAAGGTGACATTAAGCTGGAGAAAAATCCATATATTTATAAGAATTGGCTAAAGAGAGAAGTTTCTACAATAATAACCAGTGTGTGTGATATTAAGTGGGTTTGACAGTATAACTCCAGATATATTTCAAACCAAACAAACTTCAGCCCTGTATGAGAACATCCAATAATCGTCTATCTGCAACTACCTACAATAAATTTTTGATTTACTAATTTAGAAAATGTAAGCAACTGCATTATGTGAAGACAATTAGATTATTTTGTGTATTCATATTAATCTTTTGTCTCATCAGTAAAAATGAGAAGTCATGTTTATATTTCCTAACTTTCAGCATTTTTGTTTGTTTTTCTTTGGGGAGACAGTCATACTACAGACATACAATGTAGGAAAGTTGTTAAATAACAGGAATTTTAATGTAAAATTTGTGGAGATGTATGCACTGCAAAAATCTTACTGTGGGACACAGATGACTTAGCAATTTTCCATGCAGGGGTTGTGATGATCGAGCAGTATGTGCCTATGCAACAACTCATACATGAATGTTTTGAATTTCATTGTGGAAGAGCAATGAAGTGTTGTTTGTTTTTTACGGTCATAGGGAGTAAAATCTGAAATCTATAGGATTGTCTCTGTAAAACAACTGTTTCCATACTGAACCTTCAAATGAAGGTACAGTATGGAGACAGTTATTTGAGTTGGAAGAATGTATGAATGAGTGGAGATTTAAAAATGGAAGACAAAACATCAGTGATGAACACTGGAATGAGAGATCTGTGTATGTCAATGGTCCTATATTGGTGCACTTTCTGGAAAAAAATCAAATTGTGACTAATGCTCGATACAGTGACATGCTGGTGAACAAGTTTGTAAAGTACTATATTATTTTTCCGACTTTTCCAATGATTATCAACATGACTGTGTGCTGGAAATAGCCATTCCCTAACGGGTACTTTACGCAGATTTGCATTAGTGTGCCAGGCCTGGACTTTAAGCGTGCACTGAATTAAATAATGACAAAGTTTGTCAATAATAAATCAAATATTTAATAAATATTCTAGTAATAACTATATACAAAATTTAGTAAAAATCAAGTAACAATTTATTCAATGAAAATCAATAAGAATCAACCTGACAAAACTCAAATCAATCTATTTTCTATCTTAATTCTATTCCCCATTGGAATTCGACAAAAATCAAAGACTTAATTTATGTACAATAATTCTTATGAATTAAAGATCCTAATCGTCACCTCGATATACTAGGAACCCTTTTCCTCAACTCTCAAGACTTCCTCTAATCTTCGATCCACAAATCGAATAGCTTCAAAATCGCCTTGGAACTATTTTATGCTATTGTACACCTTTCTCTCATTTGCTGCTACGAAGCTCACCACACTCATTGCTAACAGAAGCTCACCTCATCCATCTTTACTTGAGGTTCGGTCTTTATACTGTGAGGTGACGTCACAATTCTGAGTGCGATCACTCCCCTCATTTATATACTTATTGCTAACAATAAATTTTCTTGTTTGTCTGGCAGCCTATTTTCCAACAATACTTGCTAACCTTTTACGTTATTCTTTTTGACAATTTTCGGGATGTTTTTATTCTTTAAGGTTTAGCAAGGTCCTAAGTTATGCTTGTGAGGTCTCCCCCCCTTTTCTTGGTGCGGATTTACTTTTCTCTGCTCGGGAGCGCAAATGTGCACGATTTCTAACTACGGTGCTTTTCTCTCGTCGGTGAGTTGGTTTCTCTTCTATTTTTAAATTTCTAAGGTGAATGGTGAGGAAACCTTCATCCTAATAAAACATAAGCCCCAAACAAAAATATAATAAAAAGTAAAAGTAAATAAAAATAATGCTTGGACTTGGTTCCTTACAAGTTGAAGTCTGCAATATGACTGAAATGTCAGGGACTTTTCTCAAAAGGAGTTTTGCTGCATGACAATGCCATACAGCTCCATACAGCTGTGCATACTAAGTGAATATACCAGACATGAGCAAATGCAGCTTTTGCTGAAAGTGTTAATTTCTGCTTTTTATTATTATTTTTACAATTTTATTTCCACAATTTTATGAAAATATGTTTATTAAAAAAATTCAATATTTGTTTTATATTATATTTATATTATATAATAAAATCGCAGTACAGAACTGCAGCTCCCATGCATTTTGCAAAACCTACATTTCTGCTCCCACTGAACTTTTGCTTGCCCACCCTTGGAATATACTAAGAGATTTGAAATTTGGGTGATGAAACATCTACAGTATAGTCCAGATTTGACACCATTTTCATTTGTTGGACCTTGAAAGAACATTTGCGAGGTCAAAAGTTTGCTAATGATACTGAGGTAATAGAGGCATGTAAAGGTGGTCAAAGGCCATACCAAAAAACTTTTTTTCTTGAGAGTATCTGGAAGCTTAGTCTGGTGGATTAAGTGTTTAGTGAAGCAGATTATCTTTATTTTCCAGTTCTACATGAATTCCTTGTTCTGCCAGTTCTTGAAGGTCGTCATTGGTAAGGCTCTCACCAGAAACCTGCAGTAACTCCTCAATATCCAGCTTGTCTACATCTCCTGGTCCTGCTGTATCTATTAGGTTGACAATTTGGTCAACCTAATAGATACAGCAATAGGCTCTTCTCGTTAAGAATTCTTGGATACCTTCAGCCATAACTTCTTCCACCCTTGTAAAAAGTTATTAACAGTCACTCGTTAGTTTTGTTTTCACCTTCTACATACAGACATGTATGCTTTAACATCATTGTTAAGGCTATCCATAGATAAAATAAATTTTGATGGATTATGATTCAGTTGGATATATTTAGGAGTATGAAAAAAATTATTACTTTGTCATGCCAGATTTATCAGATAGAAGCTTAAGATTACTGTCCTAGTTAGTACATGGCTAAAGTGCTTGAGATTTTTGTGTTTATTTTTATGCTTTACTTGTCAAAACTTTCATTAATTGTATTATTACTTGTTATTAATGCTGAAAGACAATATCTTAAACTTTTATCCGATACTTAAGAGTACATATTTTATGACAGGAGGAGTAAAATTTTGTTAAATTAAAAAATGATTTAACAAAGCACCTTACACTACACTGTTAACAAGTATCTGTAAATGCCAATATGAAAAATGCAGAATACATGATTTGCTTGACACGTCATGAAAGAGATATTAGACATGATTGATAAACTAAAAACTCTGATTTGATTTGAAAAAATGCTTTGGTAACTGAAATCAAAGAGTTTTATTTTCTGTCACAAGACATACTATGCTAAGTCATTGATTGTAAGTTCTCATACAGATGCACTATATCAGAAGGTTATGAACAAAGAAATACTCCTTGATAAATACTTAGGAATACTAAAACATTTTGAAGCATTGTTTGAAGATCAGCTATTTGAGATTTACCACTAAATGTTGGGTTCGGTGAAAATCAGGTGGTGATGTGTCTATTTACATGACAACATGAAGTTAAAAAGTTTGTACAATGGTATTTTCCATTATGCTTACAAGTTTATAAATAGTGTAACATTAATCACCACAGATAGCATTTTCATGAGAACGCCTACTTACATGGTAAAAATATCCAGAATTAAGTGATGTCTCCAATGATGACTGTTTTCTCTGACACTAGGAAGAATTGATCTCGCTACGGATTAATCAAAATTCAGGTCTCTCTATAATTGTCTGGGGTAACTGTGATTTGGTTGAAGGATGAATTCCAAATGGCGGGAATACTGAACAAACAAGGCAAAAGGACAGTTAGTCTCACTCTTGTAGCATGTAAACTGTTCTCTCAAACTAGACTACAACAATAAGTTGACAAACTGAACTGGGTGACCTAAATGACCTTTTGGTGATTCTTTTATAAATTTTTGCTTTATTTCTTGACTCTCATCACTTCCATAATTGGTAATGTCAAATGGAGTGATTGCTGACAATTCAAAATTTCTCTCTCTTGCTTCTTACATTGACTAACTATGTCAGGAAAGAGCGTTGTCAGAAAGGAAATATCTACTATTTCCTTGTTGATTTTTCTCTTTTTTGTTAACTTTTTTAAATTTTATTTTGACTAATTATAAAAATACTATTAGTTTTACAAAGACTGAGGTCCTTTCGTACTTTGCCTCTTCTATAAATTCCCTTGAGATCCTATTATAATTTTCTTCTTTTTTTCTTAGTATTACCATTTCTTTTGCCTTATTTATTCTTGAGGATCTCATTCTCATTCCATCCTGATAGAGGAGATGGCTATTGGCAAGGGATTCCCAAATAATATATGATCAGCACAATGCTATTTATTAATTCCTTGTTGTTTCCTTCTTGTGCCCATGCAATATACCCATACTTGAACTTTTTTGTTTGTGTATTTCACTTTTTAAGCTTCAGCCAGGAATCCATGTAATCCTAACTGACTCACATGATTGTGTACCATTGGCTCATGCAATTAAAAATATTTTGCCAGTTTAGTTATGCTTATCATTTCAAATTGCAAATTTCTTTTCTTGCACTCATGAGTCTCAAATTCCATTAAAATATTTTAATATTTAAATTTTATACTGCAAGTAGAGGAATTCTGTTCCAAATTCCACATGTCCTTAGCTTGATGACAACGATTTTGTATCATTGAAAGTATTAGCATTATTGAGAAGATTTTAATGCTGTCTGACAGGGTGTTCACTTTATCTGTTCTTATATTTAACTGTATAAATATCTTAACATGCTTTTCTCTAACAATCTATTGATACTTTTCTTATTCCTTATCTACAGAACTAAGCATCTCAACTCTATCATCTAATTCAACTGATTTTTTTTTATTCTTTACAAATTTAAATAACTTTTCTTTTGTTAATAGATATGTTTCTGTTTAAAACACACTATTGTAATTTTTATTCTTAATGGGTTACAAAACCCACTGGACTGTAAGGCATCAAGAATAACTGGAAGCTTGCACTCTAACATGTATTCTTTGTCACATAAAGCTTGATAAAACTAAGTGATTTTAATTATTCAGCAAAGTGAAGATATTTTGTTGGCTTTTTAGGATTAATGTAGGATTTTAGGGGAGACACAGAAGGTACTACTGTAGATCTTGATTTGGCCTCTTGAATTTTGTTCTATTTTGTCTTTAGAATTAGATAAATTGTATTTAAAAGTTGTGACAGTTTAGTCTGGCTTCGAAGTGTTGCATATGATGGAATTGTATGGAAATCATAAGAGTATTCGTTTGGACATGTTTGAACTAGTACATGTGCAAATTGCAAACTGATAGAGCCAGTGGTTAGTAAGCTGTTGGGAAGGTAATAAAGATTTGTATATGCAATTTGGCATAAAAGTGAAGGATTGAAATTTAGAACAGAATATTTGTATCATATTTTGCGTGACAATTAGAAAAAGCACTGCTGAAACATTAAAACTGTTGAAAGTTGCCTTTGGTGAAGATGCTATGAAAAAGTCATGTATTTGAGTGGCATAAGAGATTCAAAGATGGTGAAATGATGTGACAGGTGATCCCAGAAACAAGACAAAAATAACAGTAGCAAACATTAATATTAACAGAGTGCAAGATGTGATAGTATCTGAAAAAGGATTGAGAGATAATAGCTTAAGAATTGCAGATTAAGTGAGACAGTTGTGTCCAAATGCTTCAATTAAAATTTGCCTGAGAAAAATTTCTGTGAAGCACAAACTTTGCAGAAATCTTTCTCATGATGAATGAACAGAAGCAGTATTAGCTTGAAGTTGTGGGTGATCTGTCTTCAAGCACACACTTGTTTCCAAGAGTAATTGCAGATGATGAAACTTGGTACTTCCAGTACAACATGTAAATATCAAAGCATGCAGTGGGAAATCCTGTTTACCACACTAAAAAAAAGCACTTGTGTTACACTCACAATTTAAGACCATGCTGATGTGTTTCTTTAATCACAAGGGAATACCCCATCAAGAATTTTTGGAATGGACACTCAACCAATCAGCAATGCTATTTAGAAGTACAGGTAGCCCTCGGTTTACGCCGGTTCAATTTACGCCAATTCACAATAACGCCACTGCACAATTCGCGATTTTGCTGTGTAATTCCCCGATTTTTCCCTATGCCAGACTGATTTTCTTTTCAGTGTTGACGTATTTACCGAGCTTCGACATTGTACATTCGTTAAAACAAAAATTTTTATTGAATATATTTATTTTTTCTGTTTAATATTATTGGGTATGTATACATTTGCATTAAATTAATATTAAAATATTAAACGTTTAGATACCCACGAGCCAAGTTATCAAACTTAATAGTCCAATAAATGGTGTCCGAATCCATAGCGCCATTGAATTTATCCCGTATCAGTTCGTTCAGGAAAACACCTTACGACGCAGTAGCACTTCCGGCGATCACAAACTATCGTTAGTGAGACAAATCTACTTCTCGTTGGCCAGACGATATCTATCTCTCCTTAATTTTCCCGCTCAAACTGACCTTACATATGCGCTACGGCGACCGGTGGTCGACCAATCAGTGTCTCCGCTCGTCCGTAGCTCTACGTCGGGTTAACGTATCCTTTCAACTATGGAAAGTTTGACGGTTGAACTTTGTGAGTTAGACAATGATTGGGAGCGAAGTGCGAATGTAAAAAGGAGCATCGTCGCATCCATTCGACCATATTCCGAAATTCTCAATGAAAGAAAACAAAAATGTAAACAATTAAAGATGGATACTTTTTCCGAAAAATTTACGAGATCTGAAACTAAAATTTTTAATAAAAACATTTAACTTAAATTTAATTTTTTAAATGTATTTTATCATAAAATAATTTGTACTTTGTATTATATTGTATTAATAAACAAAATTATTTACGTATTTTTCACTTAAGTGGAACCTAACCCTATACCTCAGTGTAAATATGGGTTCGTTTTACGCCAATTCGATTTGCGCCGGCTTTTGTAGGAACGGAACTGCAGCGTAAACTGAGGGCTACCTGTGACTGAAGAGATTGAGATTCTGTTAGAAGAAAATGACCTGAATTATGGCGTAAAGTAGATCATTCATTATGACAATGCACCAACACAGTGTATTCAGTGTGAGACTTTCTAGGCCAAAAAAGCAATTATCCAATTAGATCATCATACCTATTTACCTGACTTAGTTCCTTATGATTTCTGGCTATTTCCAAAACTAAAAGCTTTTCTGAAGGAACAAAGATTTTTTTTTAATATAATTGATATCAATTAGAATAGATTTTTTTTAATATAATTGATATCAATTAGAATGTGACAGGTATTTCAAAAGTATTTCAAAAAATGAGTTTCAGTCAACAGTATTTCAAAAAATGAGTTTCAGGCTTGTTTCCAGAAATAGGAATTCCATCTAAGTCAGTGTTTAGATGTTCAATTAGAGAATATTAGAAGCAATAATAGTCATTAGTGTACAATTCCACATGTATATATTTTTAAAGGTGCATTACGAGAATTAAATTGTCACACTTCATAAATACACTGACTTCTTTGGATACTGTGCTTGCATTAAATATAAACATCAGTAGAAACCTTAAAACAGTGTTTTTCAACCTTTTTCATTGAGTGGCGCACCTAATTGAAAAATAACAAATCGTGACACCCTTGACCAGTGGTGGATGTAGAAACTGAATAAGGGGGGACTAATGGGCCGGATGAATTTTTCATAAAAACGAATATTACGCACAATGCAAAAGTGTTTCTATGTGTTCAAAATCAAAATTTAAGTCCATTGAATTTTGTCGAAATACCTACATGTAAAATAATAGTCTCACTATTGTTTTTTAAATATAGTTTTATTATCAAATATATCATCATTTTATATTATCATTTTATTGATAAACAATTTTTGTTAAGTTTTTTTATACTATTTTGATGCATAT
>NW_019384817.1:492130-493618 GCF_000671375.1 Centruroides sculpturatus
TACGTGTTCAAAATCAAAATTTAAGTTCATTGAATTTTGTCGAAATACCTACATGTAAAATAATAGTCTCGCTATTGTTTTTTAAATATAGTTTTATTATCAAATATATCATCATTTTATATTATCATTTTATTGATAAACAATTTTTGTTACGTTTTTTATACTATTTTGATGCATATATAAAATAAATATTTCATTATTTTTTCTTGTATTTTTCATATCAATTTAAAAAATTTAAATTAAAAAAATGATAAAAAATTGTTTATTTGTCATCATTGCTTTTGAATACTATGAAAATACTGTGATATGCACCTACTTTATGATTGAAACCACATGCTTTTCAAAGCACAATGCAACGCTTTTTAATTAAAGTACTGTATATACAAGACACAAGTGTCCACGTCATTCTTCTCTGCTGGTTGGCCTGATACTGGGACTGGAAACATGAAGGCCGAGCAATGTGGTTTGGGCAAACTCGTGACAAGTCGTGCGTACACGTAGTGTAGAACATTACATTCAGAGCCGGCCCTACCATAGGGCAAACGGAGCAGTCGCTCCAGGCGCTAAGTCCTAGGAGGCGCCTCAGTGGTAGAGAAAATTAAAGGGTATAAATTAGGGGCAACTAACGGGGTGCCATAATGGGATCTCGCTCCATCCTAAAACTGGGGCCAGCACTGATTACATTAACATGCGATTAGTCATAGTTTCTTTGTTTACTAGATATCTCGTATCAAAATAGAACTGACAATGAGTTATCTTGACTACACTTAAGTAAATTTCCAATAAAATGCCTAAAGGCTCTAAACTTTGCAACACCCCAATCGTGGCACCGTGGCACCCCGGTTGAAAAACACTGCCTTAAAATGTTGAAAATTAAAACTATCACTGCATTTGTTTTTTTAAGCAACCTTATTCGTGATAAAATGGCATTCAAATGAATGGAACATAAATGTATTTCTGTGAATATAATTTAAATGTGTAAATCTAGAACAAAAAATTCAAAATGAGGACTTATAAATAATATATTAACCCCCTTTGACCCCCCATTTTTTTAGAATTTTTAAGCATAAAAAATACTTAAAACTGAAAAAAAAACGAAAGAAATGCGTTAATTTTGAAGAAAAAGCTTCAAAGTCTAAGTTTTTTTGTCTGTCTTTTCTGCGAAATTTAACACCAATGAGTTATTGTTTACACAGCTGGATGACCTTGAACACAGCTGGAGTCGGATTTCCCGGGACATTCTCATAGACATCGCAGGAGGACAAGGGTTTGAAGTAGGGTGACTTCAATCTGGCGGTATATTTTTAAATATTTTTAAAAAATTATAATTTTTATTGCGATTTCCGACCCCCCCTAATTAATTAAACTTCTATATAATAAAATCTATTAATTAAAAAAATTAAAAAACTATCGGAAGTCGTTTTTGACATCAGAAAGCAGCTTTAAATAACTTTACCGAAGGAAAATCGGTAAAGTACAACTTTAGAA
>NW_019384817.1:494572-523670 GCF_000671375.1 Centruroides sculpturatus
ATTTTATTTTCCTTTGTTTCGCCTGTCTGTGAAATGTAACACCGATGAGTCATTGTTTACACAGCTGGGTGACCTTGAACACAGCTGGAGTCCGATTTCCCGGGACATTCTCATAGACATCGCGGGAGGACAAGGGTTTAAAGTAGGGTGACTTCAATCTGGCGGTATATTTTTAAATATTTTAAAAAAATTATAATTTTTATTGCGATTTCCGACCCCCCCTAATTAATTAAACTTCTATATAATAAAATCTATTAATTAAAAAAATTAAAAAACTATCGGAAGTCGTTTTTGACATCAGAAAGCAGCTTTAAATAACTTTACCGAAGGAAAATCGGTGCGCTACAACTTTAGAATGATAAATTAATTTTGATAAAAAACTCCCATTAAAAAAACATTAAGCCTTCATCGAGCCTTATCAAAGGCTCATTAAAATCGCGATAAAATTTTTTCGCGTGCGCAAAAAATTCTGAAAAAATTTGGGGACCTAAAAAACATTCCAAAAATTCAAAAAAAATAATTTTTTCAAAAGTGGCCTTAACGACGTAAGGCTATAAAACTTGCTCGAGTCACACTCGAGCGCGGCTCAGAAGGGGTTAATGAAAAAATACACAATGACTAAAATAGCAAAAACTGCATAAATGAATATGAACAACTGAAAATATCTAAAAATGCATAAATGAACTAAAAATATAACAAAAAGATAGAATGATTACCTAAACATTTTTAGATATTTTTAGAGAATAATTATCAAAAAATATAAAATAAGAAATAGAAATAATATTTAAAATGTATACAAAAATGCAAAATAGGAGAATGTATGTTTTTGGTAATTTCTCTGTATGCTTCTATACTTTTCCCCAAGCATCATTTGGAGTCCAGATCTAGGAACACTTTTTAAGCTGCCAATAACAAGTTAGTCTTTGTAATTAATGGATTGTTCTATTGATATTAGTAATGGGATGATACCAAAATTTCTCCCAACTTTGATTTCAGTTTTGCTGAAAATGCCCAATTTTGATTCTTTTGAATAGTTCTAAACTTTTTTGTTTAGAAAAATTAATAATTTACATTATGAGCATGGATAATTCAAACTGTCTTAGTTTGAATCTTCTCATTAAACATGATGCAAACCTATAAAAAGAGGTCAAATGTTCATTTTAAGAAATAATTTTTTCAGCAACATTTAAACACCTTTAAAGTATTTTATCATTATAAGTAAACATACTAAATATTAAAAATGATTTTATATAATATTTTTTTCAATTAAAATGTAAGTTTGCTTATATTTTAAACTGTTGTCGACTCTTAAATATTTTTGTTGACCACTGGCCTTGATTTGAAATTTCCAGCAATTTCAAATCAAGCTGGCCCAATATAGGCTGGCTGGCAGCCTTAATGTCACCCTATCTTTTCATAAAATGGAGACAGTACTGACTGAATGCAATCTCTCATTGCTCTGACTATATGAAAGTCTGCTGTGATCCCTTGTCACCTTGTGTATGGTATGCTCTGCTTTTTCAATGTGATTGCTTCTAATAAACTAATACTTAATTGTTAATTTTTTAGATTATGATATTAATCTTTGATTGAAACAAATTCTTCCATATTTAACAAGAAAATTAATAATCATTTTAAGAATTGGAACTCGTGATGAAATTTGCTTGATTCTGATACTTGAAAAATGCCCAACTTTTCCGATTTCTGATTTTGATTAATCATCTCATCACTAATGGATAAATCTAAACTGCAGTGCTTGTTGTGACAAATATGTGACGATATTACAATGTACTTTATAAAGTTACAGTTAAAGTAAGAATTAAAATTAGTGATATTTGTAGTCAAGCTCAACAATTATCAAGTTAAATGTTGATTTTTAACTTTGTGATTTTTCTTCAGCTACCTGATAAGATTATTAGGTTCTGAATTTTCCGATGGTTTAGCTGTTCTTAATGTTGATTTAGTGAATGTCTCTTCAATCCGAAAAAATCTTTTCGGTAGACTACCTCACAGCCAGTTCAGGTTATAAACTCCTTTTATTGCCTTTTACAGATGTATTTCGAGCTAGGTTAATTTACTAGCTCCTCCTCAGTGCTTTTAAGAGTTTCCATGAATTTCTAATTTTTTTCACACTTATACGGTACTTTTTGTCCCGTTTACAATATTTTTACCAGCTTATGCAATTATTTAAAGGATTTGTATCTTGTATCGTAAAAAGGTCTGCTTGCTACTGATTTCTTTCTAATTAAATTACTTTAAGAACTTGTATCTTGTTACATCATAAAAATGTACTGTTTGTTACAAGATTTCTTTTTCATTAAAAAGCTTTGATGAAAAAGCTTTTAATGAAAAAGCTTTAATGAAACAATATGCTTTTAATGAAAAAGAAATCTTGTAACAAACAGTACATTTTTATGATGTAACAAGATACAAGTTCTTAAAGTAATTTAATTAGAAAGAAATCAGTAGCAAGCAGACCTTTTTACGATACAAGATACAAATCCTTTGAATAATTGCATAAGCTGGTAAAAATATTGTAAACGGGACAAAAAGTACCGTATAAGTATGAAAAAAATTAGAAACTCATGGAAACTCTTAAAAGCACTGAGGAGGAGCTAGTAAATTAACCTAGCTCAAAATGCATCTGTAAAAGCCAATAAAAGGAGTTTATCACCTGAACTGGCTGTGAGGTAGTCTAACGAAAAGATTTTTTCGCATTGAAGAGACATTCACTAAATCAAGATTATTAGGGTATAACACACACAAATATTTTATCATATCTTCAAAACTTGTTACAAAATTTTTCTTTTGAACAATTCAATATTGCCTTTGAACCAAATTAACTTTGATTATGGCTTCTAAAAACTTTGACACCACTGCTGTAAATAATCAACTTTCATTAAAAGATAAAATGTATTTTTGACTCTTCATTTTCTTTTAGCTACATATGTAAATTTCTTTGCTTAATTTTTGTTATGATAGTATTTATTATTATATAAATGCCAATCAAATTATGGTTTTTAGGCAAAACTTGTAATTCATTAATTTTTATTATTACTACAGAAAACAATTTGATATGCTTCTTAATCTGTTTAACTATACTGAATTATTTTAAAAAGTTATAATTAACTTTATTTCATTACAGTACAAATTTGATATAATATATCCCTTTCTAAAACAGACTTTATTTGTTTGTAGCCTCATATGGAAGCCCAATAGGTCCTCCTCTACCATATGGTGCAGTTAGTGTAAGTAGAAATTTTCATATTGTAGAAAGTTATTTGATAAAAATATTAAGATTTTTTTTTTAGTAGAAAAAGAATTGCAATATACTTAATCTGAATATTTATATATATAATAAACTTTGCTTATTAATTGAAATGTATGATTATGTTTTTCAACCTTAAATGAAGTTAATAATGTGAAAATTAATAATTTTTACCAATTTTCACAAGTACTTCTGACATTGACAGCTATCATCTTCAGATAAAAATTCATAATTGAACAGTATTGCAAATTTGGAACAGAGTGAATTTGAAATTTCAGAACAAATTTGTAATTTCAAATACACAATGACAGGTATGTTAATATTTCATATAAAAAATAAATGTATAACAAATAACTCCTGGATATATGAGAATATTTCTATACAAATACCTTTAATTAAAAAATTTATATAGTTACCCAATGACCTATGATATTAATATTGGGTTGTTGCAAGGTCTGTTGTAGGCAATGCATAATGCCTCCCAAAAGTAAAGCATTTTCTTATTATATGGATGTAGGAGCCATGTTTCTTATGGGGAGGAATAGTAAGTCTACAGTTATGATCTCAAAATGGAGGCCCAGTCATCCTAATAGAAGTTGCCTGGTTCTCCTTGGCAAAATTGTGGTAAGATTAAGACCTTGTTAACAGTGTCGTTTGACTGGGAAAGTGTTGTATGTGTATATAATAATTTCACAAAAGAAAGAATAAAAATTATATCATTCCAGTACTACATAGATCCAAAAACATTTTTAGGAGGTTTTATTATAAAGTTTACCAGAATTCAAATTAATATGCATATGCTTTAAGCAATATATTTTTAGTGACTTTTAGAATGAACAGAGACTATTCTAGTAATAAGGAAAATATGATGTAAGATAATTATAGCACACCAAGTTTAGACTATTATTTTGATCTAGACTCTAGGTGATCACCAATTCTTTCCTTTGAAATGACTGTCATTTCTTGAGTCTACGTCAAAAAATAGTCCAGACTTAGAGAAGCCCATTATAGCCCACTATGTTACATAATAGGATAGATTCTTTGAGAAGGTTTTATTTCCATACTATTTTCTTTCAAATGGCAGAGATTAATTTGGAAGTAAATCATTAATTATATTCATGTTAATGATTGTAGAAAAAAGATTATTTCTAATAATAATGGGTGTAATTTCTAGTAAAGCCACTTTGTTAAAAAGACAGTTAAGCTATTTTCACTGTAAGTTAGCCTCTGTAGTGCCAGTGCAGTGATGTTCACAAGTGCTAAAGACAGAAGTTAAGATAGCTACCACCATATATTATATGCATATTATGTACTGTACCTATCATGAAAATTTTGACATATAAAAATCTATTTTAAACTTGTTGTTGGAAAAATTATAAATGCAATTTTCCACATAATCTTCTATTCCGACATAAATACCTTCAGATTTATGAGGTTAAGTCAAAAATTATTCACACTTTTATTTTTTCAAGTTATTTACACAGATGTAGGGGTTGAACATGTCATTTTTCTATTTACAAGGGAAGATTGGGAGATTGTCATCACTGATTTCAACTAAATTTTGTGGACGTGTAGTATTTACTTGTACTTAAACTCTGCCAAAGCCATAGGACCCACTATTCAGGCATTCTCAAGAAAATCACGATTGAAGTTTTTCTATTAATACCTATGTGGAATAAAGCATGCCTTGCTGTTCACATGTTCATGGGTGGTGTCATTAGTTAAAGCATTGCTTGAAGAGCATTAATATGCAGGTTTAAATCCCGTATGAGAAATTTTTTTATTTGCATTTATAATTTAATCGTATTGTTGTTAAATTTGTTGTTGCGAGAATTCAGAGAGGGTCATTCTGAAAATTCTCAAAGTTGAGAAGAAGAAGAGAAAAATAGAGAAATTAGTGTTTTTCAACTTTAACAAGTTTCTAAAAAACTGAAAAACATCCGATTTTGAAAGGAAGTTGATTTCCTTTCCCAGGCCAACTCATGATGAGTTGAGCTTTTGCACAAGTTACTGAGGAGAAAATAAAAGGGACAATTTCCCGCCCATTGAGGCAGTCCGTTGGAACAAGGTATTCCATACAGGGAAATCTGATATATGAAAGGCAGTCCGTTGGAACAAGGTATTGCCATACAGGGAAATCCGATATATGAAATGCAGTCCGTCGAAAAGAGGGTTGCCACGCAAGAAGTCTTACATGCGAGATAAGATATTGTCATACGGAAAGTATCATCATACAAGGCTGTTATAAGAATCCGAAAGGAAGTCATAAAACATAGTACTACATTCGAAATATACAAGAAGTATACAAGAGAAGACTTAAAAGGACTTCCCAAAGAAAATATTAGAAGAGAAATAATCAAGGAAGAAGACCGTCAAATAGATATAGAAAAAGATACGAAAGACCTAAAGAAGGTAATATGACCAGAGATAGATTGTTGTGAACTCTCTCTCACGCGTTAGGTTTAGAGATAATCTTAGGTTAAGATTAACCCCTTCTTGTCCACTTTTTTAAAAAAATTTTTAATTAAACATAAAAAATACTTAAAACTGAAAAAAAGGAAAGAAATGCCTTAATTTTGGTTAAAAAGCTTCATCATTTAGTTTCCTTTGTCTTGCCTTTCTGTGAAATTTAATACCAATGAGTCATTGTTTACACATCTGGATGACCTTGAGCACAGCTGGAGTTGGATTTCCTGGGACATTCTCATAGACGTCTCGGGAGGACAAGGGTTTAAAGTAGGGTGACTAGTAACTACACCTATATTTTAAAATATTTTTAAAAAAATTATAATTTTTATTGCGATTTCTGAACCCCCTAATTAATTAAACATATATAATAAAATCTATTAATTAAAAAAATTAAAAAACTATCGGAGGTCGTTTTTGACATCTGAAAGCAGCTGTAAATAACTTTACCGAAGGAAAATCGGTGCACTACAACTTTAGAACGATGAAATAAATTTGATAAAAAAACTCCCATTAAAAAACAATTAAAAAAGCAATAAAGCATGAAGCGCGCATCATTAAAGGTTGATTAAAATCACTATAAAATTTTTTTGCGCGGGAAAAAATTTTGAAAAAATTTGGGGACCTAAAAAACATTCCAAAAATCAAAAAAAAAAATTTTTTGGGGGCCCAAACACCCGGTTTTTTTAACGCTATAAACCTTGCTCGAGTCAGACTCGAGCAAGGTTTATAGCGTTAAAAACGGGCTAAGCATGCGTGTGCAGAAGATAGTGTGACAGACCTAAAGAAGTGTTATGGCTAAAGTGCAGATAATTTTTGACTTTCCTACTATTAGTAATGGCAAATGCCCATGTTCTGTTTGTTGTTTACCATATAGGTAATTGCATAAAAATGCAATATCAAATTTTCTGGATTGGCTGCCTCTGATACTTTATGGTCTGACAATTCTGCATCATTTCTGACTAAACATTTTTTTTTGTACAAAACAATGTATATACAAAAAACTAAACAACATTGATGATTAGCTGAGGTATAGAAATGTTTCCCCAAAAGTGTAAATTGCTTAAAGTGCCCTCCAGTAGTTTAAGCAAAGCAGCTCTACTAGAAAATGCACCCAGTGTTTCATAATTATTTCAGGTGATTTAAGCCATAATACTGTTTGCTACATAGATGTACATATCTGTGAGAAACCACTATGAATCATCATTA
The DNA here is from genome assembly GCF_000671375.1 of Centruroides sculpturatus. Classification (NCBI taxonomy): domain Eukaryota; kingdom Metazoa; phylum Arthropoda; class Arachnida; order Scorpiones; family Buthidae; genus Centruroides; species Centruroides sculpturatus. Next base: position 501,516 of record NW_019384817.1, read on the forward strand.
ATTATTTTCACCTTAATTCATTTATTTTGCTTTCTTGGTTACTAAGAATTAGAAAATTCACTTTTTTGTTTTTTGTCATATGATTATGATAATTCACTGTACAATAACCTTTTGGGAGTTCTTCAAGAAAATGTGCTTGCTGCTAATATTTTTATTTACAAGTTAGCTTTTAAGGAACCCAGATGTAAGAGTGAAACACTCTTGATGTCATTGTTAAACCTGTCCATTGTAACAGGCTCAGTTGTCTTCATTACAATGCAATATATGTTTGTTGATTAACATGCAAAGAGGCTTCCTACTGTTGTAAGGAAAACCTGAAAAATTTATCTTGCATCCTAATTTAACCTCCCATCACCAGCCCTCTGGATTCCCCTATAAGCATAGTTTGTTTGTGCCTGTTTTTTTTGAGGTTAAAACATTGTATCATTAAAGTTCTGCAAATACTTTCGTTTTAATGTATTAGTTTTGACTTTCCTTGCTTTATTCATTAAACTTAGTAAATTAGTCATATCCTTGCCAATTAAGATATCCCCCATCAAAAATGTCATAACTTTTGCAGATAAAATTGAATTTTTTTATCATCATTTGAGGTGTCTAACTTATATTGTAATTGTATTGCCTAACCTCACACTTTTTTAGGGAATTTACACTTTAGCATATGTTTATACCAGGTTTTTCATGAAACTTCATCTTCATCATTGAAACATTGTTGTGGTATCTAATAATAATGTTAATGTTGCAAATGTCAAAACAGTCTTATGTTTTTTGTTACTTTGTTGCTTTAATAGCAGACACATTCAGTTGAATTGCTTTCCTAGGACAATCCTTAGTGCCATGATCTGTACTAAATGCATGATCTCAGACTTTCATTTAGCATGAAATTTAAATCTTTGGTTTTGGATCTCTTATGGAAAAAATTTAACTAAGTTAAAATATGAATCTTTATTGGCAAGTTTACTTTGATCTTTGATTTATTTTGCTGCTGACATTTGGTTTTATGAAGTCTCTTGCCACTAAAGTATTTAGACATGTATTTTTTGTCCTTGATTTTATTTTCTTGATTATGATCATCATTCTACCAATTGTTGCATTGCTCTAGATATTATTTAAATTAAATTAGGTATCAGTTTATTGATATTAGTGCATTTTTATTATGTTTCACAGCTTGTCATTTTCAAAAATTGGTGAGTTTCATTCAATTATCTTTTAGACTGTTAATTCTGTCTCATCATGCACATCATTGCAATGCATTTATGTACAACTGAAAATATCCATGAATAGTTGATATTACTGATTTTTAAATTTTACATTTGATTGTTGTGTTTCAGAATGGGGAAGCTAGTGGAAGGGTCATTGGACTTGTGTCCTCAGTTTCATCTTAATTAAAAATGTGAAATTTTGAGTTGCAAGATTTGGGGACTAATACAGACACTGGATAAAAAAAATTAGTTGCATCTGCCTCTGATGTCTTCCTTATCTACTGGATGTAAGTGATAAGACCTAATGTTCTAAACATTCAGGTCTTGTAAAATGAAAACCATTTGCACTTTTCAAGCCTAAGGGGTTTAAATAACATTCTTTTTGATTTATTTTATAAACATGCCTCAGGTTTCAAACTACTTTAGCAATTAAGTCTTATTACTTGCAGATTATTTTAGTGATACATATGGCATGAAAGCCCTGTTATTTCAGGATGATAATTGTTGTTTTCATAGAGCCAGTATTTTATTGACATGAGGAACATGAAATAACGATTAGCTACATTTGTTGGCAGATAGGTCACTAGATTTAAATCCCATAGAGAATTTGTAGGACTGCTTTGAAGTCCACAGGTATTTTTGTTTCAAACCCTTAATTTTACACAGATTAATGAACTAGATGTTGCAATGTCTAGTTCAGTGTTGCCTTCAAACTGAATGCAATTGTGTAAACAAAAGAATACTCAGGAGAAGCAGCAGTGCAGAAATTCAAAATGTATCCAAAGCAAATTTGTGGGTGGAGCAGCAAGCATGACACACTTAAGGCTGTTAAGAATAAGAGTGAAGCAAAGAGGTTGGCAGAAGGAAGATACAAGACCATTATCAAAGAATAAAAGAAAATGTACTACAGTGAATCTATCTGTGTGCAGCGAGAGAAAAATAATTGTTTCTATACAGATGGTGATGGATAAAGCAAGAAAAATCTTCATTCAATTAGATGAAAGTGATAAACAACATTCAGTTTTCACAGCTAGCAAAGGGAAGCTAGAAAGATTCATGAAATGTAGATACAATAATACCATAATAACTTTATGCTTATGGTAGTAATGTTATTGTGTAGTAGTATTTTTTCTATTAAATAAAAAGGTAAAGTTCTTGTGAATTACCTACAGTTTTCATTATTTGGGGAAGAGTATGGATGGAAAGATTAAATTGTATTTCCCCCTTTTTTTACCATCAGTTTGGATATGAAATTCTGTGAGAACAGGGAATAGATGCCAGGTTTGCAAAAGAGACTGAGCTTCTTACATATGCTAGAGGCTAAGTTTATTCTGTCCAGGTGTCTATTAGAAGATTTACTGTATTAATATTTAAAAAACAAAAACCTGTTTAGAACAAAAAAAGTAAAAAAACATAAAATACCAACATTCTATGATTTGAAAAAAAAAAAAGACAAATGTAAAAGAAATAACATATCAATTGACTACTACTGGGTGTTGTTGGGGGTAAGTTCAGTGTGTTCTAGTGTTAAACAAGAATATAATTTTAGTATGAAATAATAGAATAATTTTAAAATATTTTAATAATAAGTTTTACAGATTGAATTTTATTTATTTGTTAAATCGTTAGTCTATATGTCTAAACTTGTAAAATATTAAAGTTAGTTTATTATTTTTTTGTTGCAATATATTTATAAAAAACAGGAAATTCTTCTTTAATATGTTTTTTAAATGTAGTTATCAGAATTTTTTTATAAATTGTAAATAATACTTATTTCATTATGCCAAAATATTTAAATAAGTGAAATCAAAATGTTTTCTTTCTGCTTTTAGATGTTTTTAGTAAAAATCAAAATATTCATGGTTATGTAGTTTGAATTTAATAGAATATAGAGAAATGATGACTACTATATTATCCATCTCATCACATTACAAAATCTATACAGATAATTTAGAAACAGTAGAAATAATGCAATACAAACTGAAAAATTTTGAATAAAATTATATATATAATAATTTTGTAAGTTTTATAAAATTAAGGAAATTCTCATTTTTGCAACTATAAGAACTATAACACTGCAGTAAAGAATTTTCTTTACTATATTTGAAATATTTAATATTAAAAAAACATTTGTTTGGCCAAAAAATCATTATTCAGTATATTTCATAGTATTGATTTTATTTTCAAAAGTTGGAAATTACTACTGAAACAGATGGTTTAGGTATTAGAATTTACTTTGTATATTAAGTGTACATTTTAAATAGTAAATAGTTATAAGTTTTAAATTTAAGAATAGTTACACACTAATATGAAATAGTTACTTTTGGTTTGTTTTTAATATAAAAGATATTAAGTTACTGAAAATTTGTATTCAATATAAGCCTAAGAAAGAACTTTAGTTTTTCATGATTTCCTAACTGTTCTAAAAATGAGAAAAACTTAATATATTATCTTATCTTCATGTTTTTCAAAATATAACCATTTTCAAGTGGCTAAATCTATTTAGAAAGGATGGTGAATTATCTTTTCCACTTAATGACTATATATTCAAAATTTAGTAGTATTGATAGCTGACTTTCATTGTCTGGTAAATGCCCAATAATTTATTGTTGAAAGATTCATATCTATCATATTAAACAAAATATCTTATTTGGTATTTTGAATGAAAAACTTACTTAGTAACTTGCTGGTTGAATAGAAATAATAATGTAGGGAAGGAAAAACTATGTAAATTAGTTTTGACAATATTTACAGTTAAAGTAGTTCTACTAGCTTATTTAAACTTGAATTTATTATGTTTAATTACTGTCATTGTAGATATTCTTTGACTGATAAGATGCTCTCTACATAGTGTAATTTAAATGTTAATTTTTGGCATAGATGAATTTTAGATGCATAAGTTATTGGTCATTTGCTGAAATTGCTCCTTCATTTTTTATTTTTATTTAATCTAATTCTTTATTTAAAGCATAATCCATTAGATTTAAAAAACATGCCATCAATTTGTCTTATTTTACACATCATTGTGTGATAAAACAAAATTCATTATTCATGATATGCTTTCTTATGTTATTTTTTCTCATTGTGAAGTTCTATCAAAAACAGACTTTTTGTTTTTTGAAAATTGCTATTACATCAACTTTTAATCTTTTTATAGTATTTTATAGTAGTAGTTTTTAAGATTTTAGTTAGTTGATGCCATTTATTGCGACCAAACCAAAGTGTTCATTATAATTGATTACAATAACTGCAAAAACAAAGGAAGAAAATGAAACAGCATATCCTATATGATATCAAGTGATAAAAATTCATTTATTTTTTTATTATTTAGTCTTTACACAATAAATCATTGATAGAGTATAAAATGCAATGTTTCTGCAAATGTCCTAAGACCTCCAGTGCTTGCTGCATTTCTGCAGTTGGAGGGATAGTTATGTTGATTTCCTTGTAACTTTCTTCAGCCACATTGAGTATTCTGCATCATAGCTGCTTCTTCCATTATAGCAGAACAAATTCATTCCATAAGGAGTTCTTCAGTATAGATTCCTTTTTATCAGTTTCATCCATGACTTGAAATCATACACTGACTTAATGGTAATGATTAAGTCAGTGTAATGACTTAATCATTACACTGACTGATGGTTGGGACTTAAATCATCATTTGTTTTCCTTCACTTTTTCTCCAAATGCATCTTTGTTTATAGCTCTACTAAATCCTCTGTGCTTTCAAGTGCACATTTCACAACAATAATGTGCTTTCATAGTTTAGATTATACCCTGATCACAAGATTGGATGAATGGTGTCATATTGGGTGGTAATAAAAATATGATTTTTAGGTGAATTGAAATGCTTGTCACTTGATGTACTACACAATTGTCAATCAAGAGGATTTTGTACTTAAGTTTTTCTCACTCCAGAAATCAGTCATTAAAGATTGTCATCATCATCTAGGCATTGCTATTGGAATGAAATACAATTGGTAATGATTGCTTTCCTTTAAAACAGTGAGCATGTGTACTTTCTTCTTCTCACCATCAAGTCCTTTTCTTGTGACATGCTTAAACATGTGACAGTCAGATGCTATTTGGAAATCTTAGTCTCATGCTCATTTATTTTTAAATAAGTAGGTATGTTCAAGCATAGCATGGAAATAAATTCCAGTTTCATCAGCAGTATAGATATCAGAAGGTGAACATTCAGAAAGCAGTTTGAGCCACTTTCATCAGCCTGTATTTTACTGAAGAAAAATCTGCATCTTCTCCATGCATCTGTTTATTGATAATGTTTTTGCATTATTTCCAGAAATAATACAGCATAAGTCTGTAAAATTTTTCTGACCTTTGTTTTTTTAGCAAAATCTTTAGTTTTCTAATGAATGAATGGACTCGTAATTGACATATCTTTCTCCTTATGCAATGTTACTTTTTAGTTATGTTGTTCTCATTAGATCATGCCACTTTTTCAAGATTTTGTTCTTTAGAAGCAACCATAATAAAGACTGACTTAGCATTTTTAAGACTTTTGCATAGAAAAATGCACGAATGCCTTGGAACTTTAAAAAATAATCACAGTAAGAGGCTGATAACAATAAATGTGATTTTAATAAGTGGCATCCACTGTAAATTGTTTATTTATATAATTGAAACCCTTGGGGACATAGTGTTACCACTACATGTCCCCCAAAGGGTTTCAATTGTTGAATCTTATTAAAACATCAGATGGAAGTTCAGTACAGGTAGCCCTCGGTTTACGCCGCAGTTCTGTTCCTACAAAAGCCAGTGCAAATCAAATCGGCGTAAAACAAACCCGTATTTGCAGTGAGGTATAGGAATAGGTTCTACATAAGTGAAAAATAAGCTAATAATTTTGTTTATTAATACAATATAATACAAAATACATATAAATTTTTAAAATGTATTTTATCATAAAATAAAGTAAAATGTTTTTATTTAAAAATTTTAGTTTAGAATTTCTTATATTTTTCGGAAAAAAGTATCCATCTTTAATTGTTTACATTTTTGATTTCTTTCATTAAGAATTTTGGAATATGGTCGAATATGATGCTCCTGTTTACATTTGCACTTTGCTCCCAACATTGTCTAACTCACAAACTTCATCCGTCAAACTTTCCTTAGTTGAAAGGATACGTTAACCCGACGTAGAGCTACAGACGAGCGAAGACACTGATTGGTCGACCACCGGTCGCCGTAGCGCATATATAAGGTCAGTTTGAGCGGGAAAATTCAAGGTGGCTAAGGAGAGATAAATATCGTCTGGCCAACAAGAAGTAGATTTGTCTCTCTAACGATAATTTGTGATCGCCGGAAGTGCTATTGCGTCGTAAGGTGTTTTCCTGAATGAACTGATATGGGATACATTCATTGGCGCTATGGATTCGGATGCCATTTATTGGACTATTAAGTTTAATATCTTGACTCGTGGGCATCTAAACGTTTAGTATTTTAATATTAATTTAATGCAAATGTATACATACCCAATAATATTAAACAGAAAAAATATAGTTAATAAAAATCTTTGTTTTAACGAATGTACAATGTTGCGGCTCAGTAAATACGTCAACACTGAAATGAAAATCAGTCTAGCTTAGGGAAATCAGGAAATTACACCGCAAATGGTGAATTGCGCAGCGGCATTATTGTGAATTGGCGTAAATTTAACCGGCGTAAACCGAGGACTACCTGTATTTTATTTACTGAATGCTAATAATATGGATTAGTCTTTAACATTATAACTATAAAATTATTTCATTCCAAGTTTTGTTTTGTAGTGGTTTTTTAATCCGTAACTTGACAGTGAAATTATCATAAAATCCAACATTAATTGTATAATATAATCTTTAATAAAGTTCAAATTTTAATTAAACAGGTAACTCCAAGTGTTACGTATGGTGTTCCACCTTCATATCTTCCTCCTGTCGCACCTATGTATTCACCTCGCCCAGCAACAGTTTATCTGCCTACAGCTTATGATGCTGGTGCTAGATTTGATGGACATGGAATGCCCGTAGTACCAGTAAGTATTTAATTAATTATTTAAAAAAAAACAAAAGGTACTGATTTATAATGAAATTTAAAATACCAATTAATGTTTAGAAAATATCTTTTCCAGTTTATTATTAAAATTTTTCACGTTTTAAACATTTAGGCAAAATGTCATATTTTTTGCTAAATGTTCAATATTTGAATGATATTGGATAGCTTTTTTAAGATTAAATTTAACAATTTCATTTTGCTGTGTCTAATTCTTATTTTACAGAACAATTTTATAAACATTTATGTGAAGGACTTATAAATTTCAAAGCCAGTAAAAAGTTTATCAATATTTGATTTTATGAAAGTTATACTTAAATGTGTATTACACATTTAGCTAAATTTTTATCATATTGCTTTATATGATGATTGAATTGTAGTATTCAGAACTGCAATTTTTAGAAGAAAAAAAATAGTACTTTCCAATGGACAATAATTTGGAATTTATTGTTTACATTTGTTGTAATGGTTATGATCATATAAATTCTCTTCTGGAATTGTAAAACTGCTTTTGTTTTAAAAGTATGAAGATTCAATTTAATAAAGTTGAAATTCATTTTAAATCTACTCAAAATATGTTTTTATTCATTTCTATTGTTTCTGATCATTAAATATCTAAGAATGTAATAGCATATGTCTGTACATTTTTAGCTCTAAGCAAATCTCTTATTGGTGGAACGTGATTTCTATAGCAACCAAATTCAAATCTCTCTTAGAACAATCTATTAATTGTATTATTTGTTTTTGTCATTTGATAAAATCAGTAGTGTTTTTGTAAACATAACAAAAATGATTTTTTGCTAAACCTTCTCATTGGATAATTGCATTTTGCAGTATACTTTAATTTCATATTTAATGTTATGGCCCAGCTTAATTGACTTTCTTGAATGTAAGTGAATAAGAACTCAGTTATTTCTTTGACTATGAATTAACAAAATTTACTTTGATGCTATCCTGGGAGGATATTTTCCACAAGTTAAATATCCAAATTTGCCAGATGGTGCAAATCCAAATTCAAAGATTGGCAAAATTGAATAAGTTAGTTATGTTGCTAAAGTGGCGAGAACTTTGTACTGTAAGGTCTCGTTTTATGTGGTGGATACGTTCTACAGAAAAGCGCATAAAAAGAAATTTGCATAAAAAAAGACTTTACTTGCCTTGAAAAAGTAGGGATACGTTCCTTAATTTTCTAAAATCGCATAAAACCAAAACAACGAATTAAAATTAACTTAAAACTGCATAAAAAAAGTTTGCAGAAATTAAAAGAAATAGGCTGCTTAATAAATTACTTCGAATGTCTGAAAGAAATTCATATGAAAGCTTAAAATAAACTTGTATTCAAACTTAATTCAGTTAATTTTATTGAAAAGTAATATAGTTTTACATTTTTTTTTTAATTTTTGGAATGTTTTTTAAGTCTCCAAATTTTTTAAAAATATTAAAAAATATACGGCCAGCTTCACCCTACTTTAAACCCTTGTCCTCCCGCGACGTTTATGAGAATGCCCCGGGAAATCCAACTCCAGCTGTGTTCAAGGTCATCCAGATGTATAAACTGACTCATCGGTGTTAAATTTCACAGAAGGGCAAGACAAAGGAAGTTAAACTTTGAAGCTTTTTCTTCAAAATTAACGCATTTCTTTCGTTTTTTTTAGTTTTAAGTATTTTTTATGTTTAATTACATTTATATCAAAAATTGCTAGGAACTAAAGCGATTAAGGTAGATCTAGCTGTCCTTTACATCCATAAACGTTATATGTCAGTGGAACAAATGGAGTGAGCTTTGAGCGTTCCACGATTTTTGGAGACTGTCTATACGCGGGCTTCCTAAACAAGCCTATATGTATGTTTGTCCAAAAAAAATTTGGATGAAATACAAACCGCACAACTTCAAAATCGCATTAAAAAAATCCGCATAAAACGAGACCTTACAGTATTTCAATTTATGATAATGGAACAAATTTTTAGGAGACAACACATTTTATTACAAAAAATAACAATTCCTTTTCAAAAGTTCAGAAACTGATTAAAAGTATGATATTGATATTTACAAGTGAAATACTATACACACAGAAATCCAACTTTCTATTTATTTCCTTGATTAAAGAAATAAATAAGTTGCAAAATGCTTCAAACTTTTAATTCAAAACATTTACTTTAAACACCCAAATATTCATTAGATAAACTGCAACTTGTTTCATAAATTTAGAAACTCAATAATATGCAGATTATTTTATGTATTTTGTTTAGTAATTTTGAACAGTTACTACGATTTTGAATTTGGAACCTATAGTTGTGGATGCAATAGAACACCTCCATGGAGATGTTAGTGGTGATTGTGCACATTGCCACTAACGATGATTGTGTCGTGTATATATGCAAAGGCAAACAATAGTCCTGAGACCATGGCATCCATGATAGATTGGAAGATGCCTGGAGTGGGCTTCACTCTAAATGGAAGATGTTGGAATTTGTAGAAACCACTGTGTGTGGTAATATTGCAGAGTTTCTTGAAGTGTTCTCAAATTCCACTTGAAAACAGGCATCAAAAAAAGTACTTGTGAGAAGATTTGGCAACTATTGAGCTTGAAGAAAATATCTTCTGGAAGTGTAAGGGGGTGCTAATTGAGCTGGAGAGTGCCGTTGAGACTCATTGAGTAGTCCGCACACAGTCATGACAATCCATTTGGTTTTTTGATTACTGTAATGGGAGCAGCCCATTCGACATTGTCAACAGGTTTGATTCCTATGCTCAGTAGGGGTTAAAGTTCCTCTTCCACTTTCAATTGTGAGGCGTATGGAACTGATCTGGCCTTGCATTTGTAGGTATGACATTTGGCTTCAACATTAACGAGGCTTTCATAACCTTGCAGAGTCCAAGTCCTTCCTTCCAAAAATTTCTGAGAAGTTTCACTGCAATGATTCGATTACTTGAGACACATTGACTTCTGATTGATGCTGTCATTATAGACCTTAGCAATGAAAAATTGGAAGTGGTTCATAGTATCAATCTTGAGAGGATTTGGAGAGTTCCTTTCTTGGCTACATAGAACAGTTCTTCTTTGTTCACTTTGTTGTGACAGAAGGTAGTGCATCCTTTTCCTAAGAATGGTTGCAAAAGAGTACTTCTATCATACGATTTGGCTTGTTCCATACATGGCTGAAGTGTGGGTCATCCAATGGCATTGTACATCATTTTGTTAGTGATGTTAATTTCAGAACCACCATTGATATAGAAGTTGACTGGGTGTCCATTAATCTCAATCCTTGCATTTAGTCTGCGGACATTTACAAAATTTTGGATAAAGCAAGTGTGCTCCAGAGTAGGAATTTTCTCTTATGGTCATTAACCACTTGCCGTACGAATGTTTTTAAAGAAATTTTTAATTAAACATAAAAAATACTTAAAACTGAAAAAAATTAAAGAAATGTGTTAATTTTGAAGAAAAAGCTTCAAAGTTTAACTTCCTTTGTTTTGCCTTTCTGTGAAATTTGACACTGATGAGTTGTTGTTTACACAGCTGGATGACCTTGAGAACATCTGGTGTCGGATTTCCCGGGACATTCTCATAGACGTCTTGGGAGGACAAGGGTTTAAAGTAGGGTGAATACTAGCTGGCAGTATATTTTTAAATATTTTAAAAAAATTAAAATTTTAATTGTGATTTCCGACCCCCCAATTTAATTAAACTTATATGTAATAAAATATATTAATTAAAAAAATTAAAAAACTATTTGAGGTAGTTTTTGACATCAGAAAGTAGCTTTACCTCTTAGTTGCCTAGGAGCACCGCCCCCGTACTTTATTTTACTGCCCTTAACGACCAAGGGTCATTTAAGTCATTCAAGGTCAGTCAGGTTATATTATTTTAAAAATTTGCCAAAAATCAAGTTGTTGTTATATTGATATGAAAAAAATCACATTACATTTACTAATATTTGTAGTTTTAAATACGATATTTATAAATAAAATTAAAAAATAAATTCAAAAGAAAAAAAATTCATATCAGAACTGACATCTATCTGTGAAAATTTGTAACATTTTGTTAAAATTAACACTCTTCAGTTGTGTAGTTCGTTCTTGGCACTAAGCCAGAACGATCTGAAATTTTGTTCTGTACGATTCGACATAACATTTATCAATGTATCATTTTTAGTTTTAAAAATATCACAGATTATATAAATCCTTTGTTTGAAATCAGAACTTCATTGTTCTACAAACCGACATAAAAACTAATATACGATGTTTACTTTATATCGAACAATAATATAAATTTTTGTAATAAAAATATTATTACCAGTAGTAATACATTTGACATTGCTAATATTTTAAATTAAATTTAAAAAAAAAATTTAAAAAAATATATAAAATCACAAAAATGAGGATAACGATTTAAATCGTTATAATATGTTCACTTATTATGAATAAATAAACTTATTATAGCATAAATAAACTTATTATAGTAATATTATTGCATGAACATGCTGAAAATATAATAAAAAATTATCAAAATATATTGAAATGAAGAAAAAAATCACAAAAAAAAATTTTTAAGTCAGCGAAAGCCACCTGGACGCAAATATGTGAAACAGACGGTATAGAAGACGTTACCGTCAAGTTCTGGCATCTGTTGGCGAAAAATTTTAAAATTTTCGAATTTTTACAGGGTGTCTACGAATTGACACCCTGGTGAATTTGAAAATAAAATAGGGTATCTACGAATAGACACCCTGGTCAAATAAGAAGAGACTACAAATATATTGTTTATATCAAGCACGACTAAAGGTTCCATTGATTATTACTAGCCCGTTCAAAAGAGAGTGTTTACAAACGACGATCGCGTGTTCATAAATACCCTCTTAAAAGACGTGGTGTAGTAAACCTGGATTCTGGCACTTGGATGATGATTATCTAATGTTCTGGATGTAGTAACACAGAGGGTGAACTGATTATTAAAACAGTCCACAAATGAATATTTAATTGCTTCACGGTTGGGTAACGTTCAGAAGTAGTATTCGGAAGATAAAGGGACAAGTTCTTCCATTCCCAGTTGAACCAGTAGAAGACGACTGCCTGAATTCTCATCGCTCTCTCTGGTTATTGGGGATTTTTCCTTCTTGAGTTTTTCCAGGAAGTCAGGAGTTTATTGCCAAGGGCCTGGCATCCAATACTGGAAATTTATCGAAAGTTCCGGGTGATACATTAATGAGTAGATGGATCATCTTTAACAAAGAAACAAGTCCTTAGGAACTAATTTTATTGATAGCTCTTGTTAAAAAAGTCGAAGTCAAATGACGAAAAGTTGTAAAATGATCAAAGGTGAAGATAACACTTTCTTGAGGGTCCCGTTGTCCCTCACATCACGTAGCATAGCATGTAACAATATAAAAATTTATTGCAAAATCAAGTATATATTATTTATTTGATTTACAGTGAAAACTTCAATGGAGTCACAACTACAATATTATTTACTTTTTCTAGATTCCGTTCGAATTTCTTTACTTGAGATTTTTTTATAGACAAAGTAACCTACAAAACACATTATTTCGACTTTTTCATCGAACGGAGTCTAATAACGAATTTACTCTTTATTAACATTTAATTATTGTTGTAACCAAATGTTGTAAGGCAAAACAACTGGTTCCTAAATTTTTTTGAAAATTTTAGGGTTTATAACGCCGAGTGTATCAATGGCTGTGACGGGTACGTTTTAAATCCATCCAGTTGATACTTGAACTTGAAAGTAAAGTTGAGATAGCTATCCTAGTTGGACTTAGCCATGTGAAAAGGGAAGGGTATAGAGGGATGAGTGAGGGGTAGATTGATAAAAGAGACGTAGTGGGATAAAAGAGGGAAAAAAGAGGTGGAAAGTGGAGGTTGAGTTTGGGATTACAATTTTGATTAGCATCGCACTTACAAAAGAAAACAGTCGTTGGTACAAATAATTTACAGAATGCCTTTTTAGCTAGACGGTTAGAATAGTGAATACAGATAAAAATGTACATGGCAGTGGCCTGTTACCACTGGTAATCTCGACAAAAAAGTACTACACTAAACACAGGTACTTCACTAGTAGTATGTCACATAAAAGGACCATGTTATGTTAACAGAAGACCTTGTTGACAAGACTGCTGATTGGAGCAAAACACAGAGAGTCACAGATGCAATCTAAGACCAGTACAAGGGATGCTACGCGTGACACCGCGGGAAACACTTACTAAGTGCATGTCCGTGGTTTCACAGAAGCAGGCAATGAAGACCACTGGACAGATTCACCAGTCAAACAACTACAATGCTGGTGACAAGAGTGGCGATCGCTCCAGCTGCCTGTACAGAGCGGAACAGCAGTAGGATCCCAACATGTTGTTGCAGATGGAGTCCGGAAAACCAGTTAGGTTTGATGTAGGCATGAGTTATACTCGAAGCGACTACAAGACTTTACAAATTTGTCAAACAGCTCAAAGATCTCTTGATCCTCACAGAGAGTGTTGGGTTCAAGAGGCCAACGAATCTCTTTCATAGACAGTGGTAGATGAATTCTTCCTGCTATCTTTCATACAGAATACAGTGAAAGATGTAATGGAGGGCGTCTCCTTTAGAGACTTCATCACAAGTGCAATTATCATTTTTGATCTTTTTGAATCTTGTAAGGTAAGAGGGGAAGTTATTATGACCTGTCAGGCATTGCATGATGGCATGGAAAATGAAGTAGCTGAGAGCTTGTCTTTTATTAATCGACAGAAAAAACTTGTAAGTGGTTCTGCCAGTGGTTGAGGTAGCCCAATCCTTTTGCCACTCCTCCATTATACAGTCTCTGATATTGCTCTTGATATGGATGATAAAAATTTTAGAAAAAGTGGTGGGGGTGTCTGTTGTGGTGACCTTTTTGCCAAGGGCCTCAGCATGCTCATTGCCTTTATCACCTGTGTGCCCAGGCACCCAAATGAAACTGAGTTGAGCAAATTTGCTGAGATTTCTGGCAAGATGTCTTACCTTCACACCAGTTCTTGTGAACTTATTATTGCTCGAGAGGATATTAATCACATACATACTGGTGTTGATACATATGCTGCCATTGTAGGTCTTCCTATTTTTAGTGATGGTGTTTAGAGCTTTATAAACCGCTAACAGTTCTGCCTGGTTGTTAGTACAGTGCATGTGCAGCCAGTAATATTGCTGATGCTGAATCTCATTCTCACTATCATAGATGACGAAGGCTGCACCAGTACCCTTATCATTGCGTGAGGCATCTGTGTAGGTGTTCCAGTGAGCTCTGCTGTCACTATGATTGTTTCTGACATTAAGGTATACCTGCTTGTCTCTCCGGGTGCCTTCCGAGAGTACTTCCAGTAATGTAATTTTCTATCTTGTAATTAATTATGGAGTCAATCGAGTTCGCACTATTAAAAGGAATCAATCCCTTGCTACAGAGGTTCTGTATCTTTTTGGTGGTAATATTCTGATGGTTTATGGTCAGCATGATCCACTGCCAGAAGATCTCTATAATTCGTATTTGTATGGGGATAATGTTAGCTATAACCAGTAGCACATTGGTGGAGGCCGTGCGATATGCCCTACAGATTCTAATAGCAGCATGTCTCTGGATAGACAGTCAGTGCTGGCCTGAGGCAAGTTTTAGGATGGAGCGAGATCCTATTATGGCGCCCTGGGGTGGAACCCCGCCCACGCACTCGACTTGCGCACGTCTCAACAGATAAGGCCATTTACATACTGGCCACACGCATGCAATTAAAATACCGAAAAATGAAAAAAATATTTTTTCTTTAATTTTCTTTACCACTGAGGCGCCCCCTAGGACTTAGTGCCTGGAGCAGCTGCTCTGTTTGCCCTATGGTAGGGCCGGCTCTGTAGACAGTAATTTCCTCTTGATATAGGCTAATGCTGCTCTGTCCCCTGAAACCTGGGCCGCATACAGAATAGCAAATTCTATTGCTCCCCTGTAGATTAATTTATAGTTTCTACTACCAAGTCCCCATGTGTTTCTGGAGATGTAGTTGAAGAGGTTTAATCTCTGCTGAACTTTTTTACAGATTTCTGTGATATGGATCCTCCAACTTAGCTTTGAGTCCAAGTAAACCCCAAGGTATTTAAGGCAAGACACACTTTTTAGTTTTTTCTAGTCCAGGTAAATGGCCAGTGGACGCTGCAGCTACTTCCTCCTGGAGTTTTTTGTGCACCCCATTGCTTTGCTTTTATTATAATTGATCAGGAGTTTATTCTTTTTGCTCCAGTTACTGACCAGCTCTAGAACCTCATTAGCCTTCTTTTGTAGAATGTAACTATTCTAATGCGCTATCATTATTAGCGTATCGTCAGCAAAGCCTTCTGCCTTGATATCTGGGTCCGAGTGAAGGCTACAAAGCAGATCATCGTATACCAGGTTTCAGAGTCCTGGGCCAGTTCTGGAACCTAGAGGGCAGCCTCTGTTAACATTGTTTTCCAGTTTAATTGTCTTTGAGTAATAGCCTGTAGTCCTATTTTCCAGGTAGCTGCTAGTCAACCTATATATATATATGTCGCTCGGGCAGTTAGTTTGATACAAATGATGCAATATGGAAGGCCACCATTGGTGGTTGAATGCTTTCCTAAAATTAACACTTATCAGCAGAGCATGTCTATCGCTGTCCCATGCCTGATTAACAAAGTCCTTTACACTCTGTATTGTGTGGATGGCTGAACAGCCAAGGCAGAACCCATATTGGTTCTTGTGCTGCAGGTTGTTGCTACTTAAGTGCCAGTTTATTCTGCCAAAGAGAAGACCATACACGACTTTTCCCATTGTTGGCAACAAGTTGACAGGTCTGTAGTCACATTCCATAGTTGGGTTGTCCACTTTTGGAATAAACTTAAAATTTGCCTTTCACAGATCTGGGAAGTAGGCATGGTTTAGGCAGGCATTATAAAAAATCATGAAAGCAATAGGGATTTGTCGAAACGCTGCCTTCACCATTTCTGTGGTGATATTGTCAATGCCCGGCGCTTTCTTGTTGGCCTTATTATTTACCATATGTTTGACTTCTCGAAACGAAAACCAACAGTCATCATTGCTGTTCTGGGGGACGGTGATGTTATTTCTTACTTCCTCATGCATTCCCAGCTTGTTGTCTGTGCTATCTTTTGGGAAATTACTCTTAAGTAGGTTCTCAACATTTGCAAGAATATTATAGGTACTGGTGCCATCTTTCTTAGTGAGATTGGGGATAGTCAGTCAGTCTTTATTTAAAGTGCATACTTACATATCTAGCCCCAGTAGGTGCATTACCAGATAAGTATACATAGAAATTATTTACATATTAACAGTGCAAATCAATAGCACACAAAACATTATAGTCAATTGAAGTAATGAAAAGCAAAATAATATAAATACAGTTTTACATAACACAATAAACAGTAGCATAATAACGTACAGCATTTACAATAAGATATATAGTGGATTATTCAAGTATAATATCTTATGGTATACATATTAATAAGAAATTAAACACATTGATAGTAGATCAAATGTTAACAATTATTTATGGTTATTTCCGGTTACGATAACAAATATTAGAATAATAAAAATGCTTAAACTAACAAGGTAAATGTGACGTTTAACTATCCTTACATGTTATTGTTAATTGCTGTATGTATCATATAAGTATGTATTGCATATAACAAAATAAATATATATTATTTACTATAAAATATATGTACTTTACGTGAAGATATTTATTGACTATTATTAACAAATATTTATAATCTAATAATTTAAGATACTAAACAAACTTAAAATTAAAAAGTAACACAATGTAAAATAANAGCATTTCAAGTTATCGACAGTTGGCCATTAAAAGATTTTACTGTCCTATAGAAGCTGTAATAAACATTTTTATAGATTCTGTTAAAAAGTATCAATTATCAGCGAAAGATCAATGGCAAGTCGATTTTCTACCAAAAAAATTCATGGATTATAGTTTATAGACGAAAAAACATCGGATATAACTGGTTGGATTAAACATAGTAATTTACGAAATTTATTAAATTATTTCACAACGTATAATGAATTATTTTTATTTTAAGGTGGATAGATAAGATTAAAAAAAAATTTTTAAAAACTAGAACTACAATTATTTAGACATCGAACTTCTTCGGTGTCAAACATCAGATAATATTTAAAAAATTGTTATTGCCAAAAATATTATAAAAAGCATTTTTCTCTTTGCGATATTTAATAAATTAGTAACAAATATAATTTAAATAATTATTATATTGAACTATTTCCCCTATTCTACTTTGTCTTATTGTTAAAATATTATTTTAAGTTGTTATGTTTTAATTTACTTGGATATTAGAACAAATTATAAAAATGATTATTTCAAATTAATTTTATGATAATTAGAAAGAATATATTAAAGTTTGCCTTACTGTTTAAAGATATTTTATAAAATGAATTAAGAAGTTTTCTGAATGCTAAAGTTATTATTCCTGATCATTTGATCTAAAATTATTGTATCTGAAATGATTGTTTCAAGATGTTTTATAAAAAGTAAAATGAAATAAAAAGCTTTCTAAATATTTATAATCTTAATTTAATCGAGAAATTTTTTATTTGAAAATAATTTATTTTTTGAAAAATTATTAGGTGCAGAAATTTCTTGGTTTAGATAAACTGAAGAAAAAAATAGAAACACTTAAATAAACTGTAACGTAAAAATAAAAATTTAAAAATAATTTCAGTGTTATATTATTTCAAACTGTCGTGTACCAGAATATTAAGACAAATATCCATCAAGAAAATAATTAATTCTAGTATTGTTGATGATAATAAAAAAAATTCATTTTGGTGTTATATCATTTTATACAATTATTGTGTGTTAATTTTATTCGATATTAAAACATTTAATTCTTTCTTTTTTATAAAAATTTACTTGAATATTCCTAACATTCTGATTATTTCCATTGAGTAAAAATTTCTTTTGTGATTAGAAAAATTAATTTTTTGATCTGAAATAACTTCATTCGACAAATTTTTATTTGCAATTTTAATTTCATTGACATCTGAAATTAATTTTTTGATAACCACTACTACTACTACTACACTCAAACCACTACTACTTGTGTAGAAAGCACGATTTTGTTTACCCTTTTTAAAGCTTAATTAATAACAGTTGTGTTTTCTGTCAAAATTTTTTAATATTTTGTAGGATAGTTGATGTACAAAAAGATTAATGTTATAAATTTTAGTGGTTAAAACTCGAATGGGTAAAGAGAGAAAGAGGTCGTGTCATATCTCGTGTAGGGTCGGACATGATGACGATTTTACTCGTCATTAGTATTTACAATTTTTGTTTCTTTTTAAAAAACTCGTTTTTATCCTCAAAATTAATCTCTTTGCCGTTTAACAATAGTTTAAAAATATAAAATGTTTTTGAATAAAATATCGTAATAAATGGCGCCACCAAGTGTTTCCGGAAAAATTAAGCAACTCGTTGCTGAATTCTTTAGAATGTTCATTATTAAACGTATATGCATTTGTTTTATTCAGAAACACTGAAAAAATATCATTGAACAATTATACNACATCGTAAAATAAGAAAATGACGTTAAGGAAAATAAGATGCACAGCATTGAGTACACATAGTCTCACTGAGCTCATATCTATCATTAGACAGATATAGCTAAATGCATCAGTCCATTTCAACCATTAAGAGTTCAGCGAGAAGTAAGTTGAAATACTTATTCAGTCTATAAAAGCACCAGATGCACATAGTTCAGGTGATTTCCATCTTTTGTTGAAGTAGGTTGATATCACAGATGGAGCCAATTTCGAAGAAGGCCGTAATCGCAGATATTACAATTGTCCATTTCAACCACCAAAGTTCATAAGAAAGAACGTCAGAATGTTGAAATTCTTGAACGATTATGAAAGGCATAGATAAGAGGTTAATCCCATAGTTTCGGCTGGACACGAAGATCATGATGAAGTGTGTAGGTTGATTGCACAAAAGTTGGTCACATAATAAGGTTGGTCACACAAATAAATATTGATAACAGGAGGAAAAGTTGATCACACAAAAATGTTCGAAGGTTAGACACATCATAGTTTGATAGCTGATTTGAATGCAATAAGCATCATATATATGATACAAGACTTCTATTTCTTTCTCAGGATGTATACATGGCAGAAATTAATTAATACACTATCCAACAAAACACCTAATCGAAAATCATTAGAACATGTAACTAAAATCACTTCATTTTAATTAATTAATTAAAATGCTATGAAATTTATATGTTACTTTACATATTGAAAAGGTATAAATTAGAAAATTGTTAATTATAAATTTAAAAGTTTTTAAATCTAGTACACGTTCGGTAGCCTGTTGCGAATTACGCAGGGGACTCTATGTTTTGAAAACGAAGAAATATGGTATATTTTATTAACTTATACAAAATTTAATAAGTTAATCGCCATTTGTTTCCTGCGGACATTACTCTGCATTCTGTAACAACACATGCTGCTGCAAATTGATGATCTGTTTAGGCATAATATTTACTCACGTATCAGTCTTAGAATGAAACATTACGTAGTAATACTGTATCAACATTTTATTTCCTTTCTGNCAATTTGATCAATTTTCTGTAACGTTTACAATCGTTCTATAATCGAACCAATATGCAATAACAAATTCGAATTTAAAACGGTTCGAACATTTTTAAAATCAAAATAGATAAAAATTTTTATAACAATGTCTGAAATGTTATTAATTTAATACATCTACCGTGTTTCCCCGAAAATATGACATCCTCAGAAATTAAGATCTAGCATAGGTTTTGCTGAATTGCTAAATATAAGGCCTCCCCCTAAAGTAAGACCAAGCAAAGTTTTTTTACTTGTAACGGTCATCGACAGATGCCTGAAAGTGGAAGTTGGGTTTTTGAAAGTACAGCCACTGATTGGTCAGCAGACAATCACGCCACACGGTATGATTTGCATAAAACTATGGCTTGGGTATCACAGATTTGCATAACGTTACGGCTGGTGATGGCTAATTGATTAGCCGGGAATCACGCCACATCACATTTGCATAGTGCTACGATTGAATAAGCACTAATTGGTCATCGAGCCCGATGTCAACGTTATAAAAAGGTTAAGTTGAAGCTAGAGTGGGAAGACCACTCCAGCAGGGAACTTCGTAAGTTCACTGATGAGGCCTGATTGTAAGGCTCATGAATGGCCTAGCCCGGTCTTTGGGTCAGGCGATGCTGGATATTTTTGTGAATGGTCGCTGCTTGCTTGGCACTTGGGCTGGGGGACATGTCTCCCATCTATTAGGGGTGCTGTATAGGAGTAGTCGTACCGGATGCCATATTGGTTTTACCGGTTAAGGCTTTCAATAAACTTTATCGACGTCGGTTTTATTTAAGTTCAGTTCGACACGAACGGATATACGTCATTCTCGTCTAAGTTCGACTTGGGAATTTTTTTGTTCAATAATAAATGTGAATTCTTCTTCATGGAAAAAATAAGACCTAGCGCATCTTTCAGAGCAAAAATTAATATAAGACACTGTCTTATTTTCGAGGAAGCACGGTAAGTACTCGATGAAGACTAAATTTTCTCCTGCCCGCAAAGGAATTTCGAAAAATCCTTTCTCAGTGTGCATTGCCATGGTATACCCTACTAAAACGCAGATAAAAACAAAAAATCGCTTCTAAAATAGTACAGTAGAAGCCAATCTTTCGGTTAATCCTTAATGCTCTCCCTCTCCCCCCCCCGCTGGAGAATTTCGAAAAATCTCTTCTTAATGCACGTTTTCATGACGTACCCTAACTGTGTACCAAATTTCACCTTTTTAGATTTAGCGGTTTGCTCTGGGCGATGATGAATCAGTCATTCAGTCAGTCAGGACAAGTAATTTTATATATTTAGATTACTTGGTCTTGCCATAGGCAATAGACTATCATTTTGTTACTACTCTTATATTTTAAAGACATTGTAACAAATGTAATTTTTTAAAAAAATTTAATAAATTACACTGATCTATTAAATTTATTACTTTACTGATTTTCTTCATCGATTGCAGCATCAATCTCGTAAAGAATCTCTTGAATTTTTTCATAGCTATTCGTTGATTTTTGCTGCTCATTTTTGTCAGCATACGTTCATCAAATTCAAAAATTCTCACGCTAAATAAATGATATAATTCCGATTCTCATATCATCCTTTCAGTGTGCCCTTGTTACATAAGGCTCAGTAGAAAAAAGGCGTCAAGTAAGCGAGCGAACGGCTTATAACAAAGTCAAAATTACTGTCAGAATGCAAGAGTGTAGAGAGATTTTATTTAATTAATTAAATATCTATTCGTTTAATCAACCTTCTCAAATAATATTTTAACATTAAAATTGACGCATTTGTCACTTTTATGTCAAATTAAGGAATTGAGTTTCCCTTCACAACGCTTATATCTAATTATGACGAACATCTGAACGTCTAACTCATTAGTACGTCACGCCAGCTGATACAAACCCTAAATTTCTATTGGAGGGAACTTACGATAATAAGGGCGATTTCATACAATTCGAGGCAATCAACATTAACAAGAACCTGCCATAATAGACAGCAGTTTCCTATAGTAAGAAACGATTTTTGAAATTACCATTTATCTGTGATTAGAATTTATTAATAATTTATGATAGTTAATTATTTAGTTGACTTTCATAAATTATTATTAATAAACATTACTACTATACTAAAATTAGAACACCTTCTGTCTGTCCCAATTCACATTATATTGAAACACTACAGATATACGCCTCATCCGAACAAAGTCTGACTATCGTCGTCATCCTCTATTTTCTCTCAAGCTGAATTTCAAATTTCATCAAACCGTTCCGCAGATA